>NC_134405.1:185947024-186104524 GCF_038048845.1 Mixophyes fleayi | reverse complement strand
GATATTCCGCATATCAATGTCACAACTTGAGTACGTGCTTACTGGTTTTGACACTACTCACCAAAGAGGCGCGGAGTCTAATGTGTTCCAGGTATTCACCAGGAACCCCCGCAAGGGAGTATGGTCTTAGCTGCGGGAGACACGCAGGTCGCGGTCCTCAGAGGGAGCAACCAGTGAAGCGGTGAGAAGAAAACGGTGTCAGGCAGGCCGGGTCAGAAACGAGAGAATCAGGATATGCCACAGGGAAGATCCAAGCCAAAGTCAGGAGTAGCCGGGTCCGGGGTCAGGAGCGCAGGAGAGGATAGTCAACGAGCCGGGTTCAGTACACAGGAATATCAGCAGTAGAATGGTCAGCAAGCCAGGTTCGGTACACAGGAATATCAGCAGTAGAATGGTAAGCAAGCTGGGTTCGGTACACAGGAATATCAGCAGTAGAATGGTCAGCAAGCTGGGTAATACACAGAGAACAAGGAGGACACAGGAACGCTGGAGCTAGGTGGGACCTATTACTCTGGCACTCTCCTAGTGCCAGAGTGATCCTTAAATAGAGCCTTCAATTAGCGGCGGTGGTGACGCTGAACACCACCGCCGAATTTACTAGAGAGCGTTCCGTTGCCTAGCAACAGAACGTGGCCGCTGACCCGGAAGTGTACTCGGTTGCCTAGCAACCGAGCGCTCAGCGGTAGTAGCAGGTGTCCGTCCCTGTGTGACGGACACAGCACAGGGACGGCGCCTGACAGTACCCCCTCCTCTACTTTGTTGGATAGATCCTTGGTCCAAGAATTGTTTCAATAGTCGTGGGGCGTGAAGATCCTCTTTAGCCACCCATGGTCTCTCTTCTGGACCGAAGCCCTTCCAATGGACTAAAAATTGATGTCGTCCGTGGAGAATACGGGAGTCCAGGATGTGGCTTACTTCGAATTCCTCCCCATTGGTAGTCCATACAGGAGCTGGGCGATGAGGCAAGCGATGAAACTTATTGAGTATAAGTGGCTTCAGAAGAGAGACGTGAAACACATTATGAATTTTTAGGGAGGGAGGTAACTGAAGTCTGTAGGTCTGTCACTCACCAGACTGTGAGTGCTACTTCTAAGGTAGCTAGGAACCGTGTCCGTCCATTATAATGAGGTACTGCGCATGTGCAGTCCCTTCTAACCTTCAGTTCTGTTCCTTTAACTTAATTGGCTGATCAGGCAACACTCCCTATATTAAGCACCTGTGGTCAATACCACGTTGCCTGATCTTGGAGTCTCATTCCTCATGAGTCTCTGAAGGTGTTCCAGTGCCTCCTCGTGTGTTCAGCTCATGCTGATTCCTGTTTGCCGTTTGTGGTTTCCAGACCACTTCTACTCCTCGTGTTCCTAGTGACTTCAGCAGCTGATTCCTATCCGCTGCCTCCGTATATATACAGTTACAGATTACTGCAAACTCTCCTGTGTTTCATCGTGACTCCAGCAGCTGATTCCTATCCGCTGCCTCCGTATATCTACAGTTACAGATTACTGCAAACTCTCCTGTGTTTCATCGTGACTCCAGCAGCTGATTCCTATCCGCTGCCTCCGTGTGTCTAACAAGTTACAGATCTCTCCAACTCTCCTGTGTTATATCGCTACTGTTCCAGCTGATTCCTGTTAGCTACTTCAGCGTGTCTACAGAGTCCTGCTCGTCTCAGCGCTCCAGTCTGCATTCTACCTGCCGTCAGCTGACCCGCTGCCTACTGCTTCTACAGTGTGTCCATTCGTGTCAACTTGCCTGTTAAGCATCGAGTCTACACTCCTCGGCTTCCAGCTCTGCTACATCGCTTCAGCTCTACCGTGGTCTCCTGCTGTTCAATTCGATATACTACTGCTTCCTGAGTATTTTGTCGTCCTTGCTGGCCTACCTACAGTGCGCTGCACCTACCTGCCGCTTCCATTCTGCAAGGAATTCTCATCTCGTCGGTTCCCTGCCGCTCAGGTATCCCTGCAGCTATCTCTAACAGCCTGCTCATCTGAACCACGGTATGCATACTTCTCATTGACTGTGCTGGTGTATTGCATATCCATCTGGACTGAGTTGTTCTCCTCCGGAGTTTCCATTCTCTGAGACTATTGCTATTATTGACTGTTTTTCCTTTTGCTGGACTATTCTAGTGACTTTGTTTATCTGTGCAGTGCTGTTCATTCATTATTATTATTGTGTGCAGTTCAACGTGGGATCAAGTTCAGTGTACCCGTGTAGACTCTGCATTGCATTTATCTCCTCGTGTCCTTCCTCACATATATATTCAGTGGTACAACTTGCTAGAGGCAGACCACTGATTCCTGTTTCCCTGTGTCACCAGTTGCATATATCCTCTCACATAAGCAGTGGTACAACTTGCTACACGCAGACCACTGACTTCCCCGTTACCTTCACCTGGATTCCATTCCTTCACTACAGACAGCGGTACAACTTGCTATACGCAGACCGCTGACTTCCACCTCCTTATTACTCCTGGACATTCTTCTAACTATAGCAGTGGTACAACTTGCCGTGCGCAGACCACTGACTACCCTCACGTGTCCTTGTCCATCCAGATCCTCGTGTTCCATTACCTATTGTTTACCAGTGCTGCTAGTCATAGACTTTCTGAGCATTCTCTAACCATCTGCTGTTTCCAGTTCCATTATCACCCTGCCACCAGAGTATCATATACCAACTCTACTGCTATGATAAGACCATCAGCGGGTGATACTGGGTAAAGACTCCTAGTGCCCGTGACAGTAAGATCAGGCCATGACAGATCCAGTTTCAGAACCCACAGCTAAAGAGATGCTGCAGCATCTGGTCACCCGTGTGGAACAACAGGATGTTCGTCAACAACTATTACTACAATGTTACCAGACGTTAGTCTCCCAAAGAACGTCTGGGCAGAATATTACAGCTTCTGTTGATGCTCCTGTGCTTTCCTCCGTTTCCCCAGTGCCATCCCAGGTGTCTACGGCTTCCACGCTTCACCTGCCAACTCCGTCAAAGTATGATGGAGATCCCAAAACATGTAGAGGTTGTTACGAGCCGCGACTCACTCACCTGCGTCCCAGCCGTCGCTATGGCGACCGGGACGTCACTTCCGGCCCTGACCCGGCCGTTGCCGGGGCAACGAGAAGACGCTTCAGCGCTGCGTTCCGGCAATGAGAGGAAGCCGGGCACAGCGCTCACCATATTCTAGCCTGTGGGCTAATTAATGCAGCCTATTAATTATGCTGGGGGCTGTGTCTAATTCAAAGCTAGGCTCTGATTTGTGGCCACTGGTATTTAAGGCAATGAGGTCTGCTGCCTCATTGCCGGTTATAGCTTCTGTGTTCCAGACTGCTGACCTGTTAGTTCCTGTCCTGAATCCTGATATCTCTATTTGACTCCCCGTGTATGACCCTTGGCTTGATTTGGACCTTGCTCGTGTTTTCTGTGACCCTGATCTTTGGCCTGTTTACCCGTTCTGCTATTTGCCTGTGACCCCTGACCTCAGCTTGTTCATCGATACCGTTGTCTGCTGCCGGCCCTTGACCTCTGCGTGGACCTGACTCCTCTTGCCGGGGTTCTCCCCAGCTGGTACGCACTTCACGACCCTCTGTCAGTCTGCGGCCCAGTCTGTCCCCACCATCAGGGGCTCCAGTGAACACCTGACTGGCAGAGTAGATTCCGGGTTGTGTTGTGCCGGCTGGAGGGGTTCCTAACAGAGGTTTCCTCAACCAATGCTCAGTACATTTTGAGCTCCAACCTCAAAACTTTTCTACTCATCGTTCCAGAGTGGCCTATCTCATCTCATTATTCTCCGGACAAGCTCTCGCATGGGCTACCCCTCTGTGGGAAAGAAATGATCCGTTGTTACAGGATAGTGCCAAATTTATTTCCATGTTTCGTAATGTATTCGATGAACCAGGTCGTGTTATTTCCCCTGCCTCCAGCATTCTTCGTTTACGACAGGGTTCTCGTACAGTAGGACAGTACGTCATTCAATTTAGGATCTTAGCCTCTGAGCTTCAGTGGAACACTGAAGCGTTAATTGCCGCCTTCTGGCAGGGGCTCTCGGACAAAATTAAAGATGCACTGACTACTCAAGAACTCCCTACGTCTTTAGAAGATTTGATTTCTCTTTGTCATCGTGTGGATCTCAGATTTCATGAGAGGGACTCTGAGAGAACTACTTCAGCTAAAACATCTCTTCGTCCCACTTCTCAAATTCGTCCTGCTTCACCTCCGGTAATACCGATGGAGATTGGACGTTCCAAACTAACCTCTGCAGAGAGGAATCGAAGAATTAAGAATAGACTTTGTATCTATTGTGCTGATGCTACACATATGCTCCAGTCATGCCCCAAAAAAAAAAAATCGGGAAATGCCAGGCCCTAACTAGTTCTGGAGAGGTGAAGTTAGGGTCCCTGGAGTCCTCTCCATCTTCTACGAAATCAAAAATCTGTGCATTTGACGTTACCATTTCATTTGCTACTAAGTCTTTTGAGTCCCAAGCTCTGATTGATTCAGGAGCTGCGGGAAACTTCATTTCTGAATCCCTTGTAAATCAATGGTCCCTACCAGTGATTACCCTGAAGACTCCTATTACGGTGACTGCTATCGATGGATCACGTATTATCAACGGTCTCATCACCCAAAGTACGTCTTCAGTGACTCTTCAGATTGGTGTTCTACACCGAGAAGAAATTTCGTTTTTAATCCTTCCTGTTACTACAAGTCCGATTGTTTTAGGCCTTCCATGGCTTCAATGTCATTCTCCCCAGATTGACTGGCGCACTCCTCAAGTTACGTCTTGGGGACCTGAATGTCACCAACATTATCTTTCTCGTGTTGTTCCTCGTAAACTACAGCAAACCTCCATTTCACCTTCCTCACCGGGACTTTCTCCTCAGTATGCTTCATTTGCCGACGTCTTTGATAAAGCTCAGTCTGAACGTCTTCCCCCTCATCGTTCTTGGGATTGTCCGATTGACCTGTTACCTGGCAAGACTCCACCTAGGGGTCGTGTGTATCCACTTTCATTACCTGAGACTCAGGCTACTGCTGAATACATCCAAGAGAATCTCCAGCGAGGATTTATTCGACCTTCTACTTCTCCCGCTGGAGCTGGGTTCTTCTTCGTGAAGAAGAAAGATGGATCATTACGCCCTTGCATAGATTTTCGTGGACTTAATGCTATCACTATCAAAAATCGGTATCCCATTCCTCTGATTACTGAGTTGTTTGATCGGATCAAGGGAGCCCGGATTTTTACCAAGTTGGATCTTCGTGGTGCCTACAACTTGATTAGAATCAGGTCCGGTGACGAATGGAAAACAGCTTTTAACACCAGAGATGGGCATTATGAATACTTAGTAATGCCCTTCCGGTTATGTAATGCCCCTGCTGTTTTCCAGGGCTTCATTAACGAGATCTTTCGGGGACTTGTTATATGTATGTGTCGTAGTATATCTGGACGACATACTCATCTTTTCCCAAGACCTGCCTTCACATCACCAACAAGTGGCCGAAGTTCTTTCCAGACTCCGGAAAAATTCATTATTCTGTAAATTAGAAAAATGTTCATTTGAGTTGCCCCAGATTCCATTTTTGGGTTATATTGTTTCCGGAGTTGGTCTACAAATGGATCCAGAAAAGGTGAATGCTGTGTTACTTTGGCCTCAGCCAACTACTCTTCGTGCCATTCAGCGTTTTTTAGGCTTTGCCAACTACTATAGACGCTTCATTCAAGACTTCTCTTCAATTGCATCTCCCATTGTGGCTCTAACTCGCAAAGGTGCCAATACTAAGCAATGGTCATCTGAGGCTCTCCAAGCCTTTCAATTTCTTAAAGAGTCCTTCTCCTCTGCTCCCATCCTTCGACAGCCTGATGTGACGCTTCCCTTCTTCCTAGAAGTAGACGCCTCTAATGTTGGTTTAGGAGCCATTCTCTCCCAGAAATCGGAGCAACAAAAATTCCATCCTTGTGCCTTTTACTCTCGGGGTCTTCTGCCTGCGGAGAAGAATTACACCATCGGGGACAAGGAGTTGCTGGCTATTAAAGTAGCATTGGAGGAGTGGAGATATTTGTTAGAGGGAGCTCGTCATCCGGTGACAATTTTTACGGATCATAAAAATTTGTCATACCTACAGTCTGCTCAATGTTTAAATCCTCGTCAGGCAAGATGGTCTCTTTTCTTTTCCCGTTTTGATCTAATAATAACCTACAAACCAGCTGCAAAGAATAAAAAAGCAGACGCTCTATCTCGAGCCTTTGTGGCGTCCTCAGACGTTGAAGAGATTCCTAACCACTTTATATTAGACCCCAAATGTGTTTCTCTGGCTGCTTCTTCCACTAAAGTGCTACCATTTGGGAAGACCCTCGTGCCTCCTGCTCTTAGGAAAAAAATCCTTTCATGGTTTCACTCTTCTCGTTTCTCTGGACACGCTGGTGAACGCAAGACCTTTGAAATCCTCTCTCGAAGTTATTGGTGGCCTTCTATGAGGAGAGATGTCAAAGAGTTTATCGCGGCATGCGATTTATGCTCCCAGTTCAAGACACCCCGCAGAACTCCAGCGGGGTTGCTTCAGCCACTACCCATTCCATCTAAGCCTTGGACCCATATTAGTATGGACTTTGTTACTGAGCTTCCTCCTAGTAAGAATTGCAACACCATTTGGGTAGTGGTGGATAGATTTTCGAAGATGGCGCATTTCGTTCCCTTGTCTGGTTTACCTTCTTCTTCTACCCTGGCTGAACATTTCATTAGAGAAATTTTCCGTATTCATGGATGTCCATCCGAGATCGTGTCAGATAGAGGAGTACAATTCGTTTCCAGATTCTGGCGGGCCCTTTGCAAGACCTTGGGCATACGATTAGCACTCTCATCTTCCTACCATCCTCAATCGAACGGACAAACTGAAAGAGTCAACCAAGATCTTGAGACTTTCTTAAGGATGTTCTCGTCAGCCAATCAAGACAACTGGGTAGAATTACTTCCTTGGGCTGAATTCGCTCATAACAATATGTACCATGAGTCATCGTCTAAAACTCCATTCTTTGTGGTTTATGGTCACCATCCGTCTTTCCTGGAATTTCCTTCCCTCCCGCCCACCCAAGTTCCTGCTGTTGAGACTTTGTGTCAAACCTTCAAAAATATTTGGGCTCAGGTAAAAACCTGTTTAAAGAAGACATCTGCCAGATATAAGTCTTTTGCGGACAAAAAGAGACGGGCTATTCCACCATTGAAAGTCGGAGACCGGGTTTGGCTATCTACTAAGAATATTCGTTTGAAGGTTCCATCCATGAAATTTGCTCCCCGTTTTATTGGTCCATATAGGATCATTCAAGTTATAAATCCAGTTTGCTTCAAACTTTTACTTCCCAAGAGTCTTCGTATTTCCAACGCCTTCCATGTTTCCTTGCTCAAACCTCTCATCATCAACCGTTTCTCGGTCCCTCCTTCAGCATCTCGGCAACTTCAAGTTCATCAGGAGGAAGACTTTGAGATTACTCAGGTTTTGGATGCTAAAATTTCGCGAGGAGTTCTTCGTTTCCTCGTGCATTGGAAAGGCTTTGGTCCTGAGGAGCGTTCATGGATCAAAGCTGAAGATCTCAACGCTCCAGCCCTCTTGAAAAAGTTCTATACCAAATTTCCGGACAAACCCGGTTCCAGGTGTTCTGTGCCCACCTTTAAAAGGGGGGGTACTGTCACTCACCGGACTGTGAGTGCTACTTCTAAGGTAGCTAGGAACCGTGTCCGTCCATTATAATGAGGTACTGTGCATGTGCAGTCCCTTCTAACCTTCAGTTCTGTTCCTTTAACTTAATTGGCTGATCAGGCAACACTCCCTATATTAAGCACCTGTGGTCAATACCACGTTGCCTGATCTTGGAGTCTCATTCCTCATGAGTCTCTGAAGGTGTTCCAGTGCCTCCTCGTGTGTTCAGCTCATGCTGATTCCTGTTTGCCGTTTGTGGTTTCCAGACCACTTCTACTCCTCGTGTTCCTAGTGACTTCAGCAGCTGATTCCTATCCGCTGCCTCCGTATATCTACAGTTACAGATTACTGCAAACTCTCCTGTGTTTCATCGTGACTCCAGCAGCTGATTCCTATCCGCTGCCTCCGTATATCTACAGTTACAGATTACTGCAAACTCTCCTGTGTTTCATCGTGACTCCAGCAGCTGATTCCTATCCGCTGCCTCCGTGTGTCTAACAAGTTACAGATCTCTCCAACTCTCCTGTGTTACATCGCTACTGTTCCAGCTGATTCCTGTTAGCTACTTCAGCGTGTCTACAGAGTCCTGCTCGTCTCAGCGCTCCAGTCTGCATTCCACCTGCCGTCAGCTGACCCGCTGCCTACTGCTTCTACAGTGTGTCCATTCGTGTCAACTTGCCTGTTAAGCATCGAGTCTACACTCCTCGGCTTCCAGCTCTGCTACATCGCTTCAGCTCTCCCGTGGTCTCCTGCTGTTCAATTCGATATACTACTGCTTCCTGAGTATTTTGTCGTCCTTGCTGGCCTACCTACAGTGCGCTGCACCTACCTGCCGCTTCCATTCTGCAAGGACTTCTCATCTCATTCCCTGCCGCTCAGGTATCCCTGCAGCTATCTCTAACAGCCTGCTCATCTGAACCACGGTATGCATACTTCTCATTGACTGTGCTGGTGTATTGCATATCCATCTGGACTGAGTTGTTCTCCTCCGGAGTTTCCATTCTCTGAGACTATTGCTATTATTGACTGTTTTTCCTTTTGCTGGACTATTCTAGTGACTTTGTTTATCTGTGCAGTGCTGTTCATTCATTATTATTATTGTGTGCAGTTCAACGTGGGATCAAGTTCAGTGTACCCGTGTAGACTCTGCATTGCATTTATCTCCTCGTGTCCTTCCTCACATATTCAGTGGTACAACTTGCTAGAGGCAGACCACTGATTCCTGTTTCCCTGTGTCACCAGTTGCATATATCCTCTCACATAAGCAGTGGTACAACTTGCTACACGCAGACCACTGACTTCTCCGTTACCTTCACCTGGATTCCATTCCTTCACTACAGACAGCGGTACAACTTGCTATACGCAGACCGCTGACTTCCACCTCCTTATTACTCCTGGACATTCTGTCTCACTATAGCAGTGGTACAACTTGCCGTGCACAGACCACTGACTAGCCTCACGTGTCCTTGTCCATCCAGATCCTCGTGTTCAGTTACCTATTGTTTACCAGTGCTGCTAGTCATAGACTTTCTGAGCATTCTCTAACCATCTGCTGTTTCCAGTTCCATTATCACCCTGCCACCAGAGTATCATATACCAACTCTACTGCTCTGATAAGACCATCAGCGGGTGATACTGGGTAAAGACTCCTAGTGCCCGTGACAAGGTCACCGGGTTGATAACATGTGTTATAGGGAAAGGTCCAATATAACGAGGAGCCAATTTTTGAGAAGGAACTCTCAACTTAAGATTGCGTGTAGACAACCATACTTTGTCGTGAACATGTAATAGAGGAATAAGTCTCCGATGACGGTCAGCCGCTTTTTTATAGCGTAAAGAAGTCTCCTGGAGTTTGGTTTTAGTAGTTGACCAAATATGAGAGAAGTTCCGTGTTAAATTTTCCACAGCTGGAACTGGTGAGGAAATCTGACTGGATAAATCTGGGAGGGTGGGTTGGATTCCATAAACAACAAAAAATGGAGAGACACCAGAAGACTCGTGATGATGAAAGTTGTGAGAAAATTCTGCCCAAGGTAGGAGATTGGCCCATTTTGTTTGATTGTCTGCAGAAAAACATCGTAGAAATACTTTGAGGTCCTGGTTGACCCGTTCCGTCTGGCCATTGGTTTGTGGGTGATAGCCGGACGAGTACTTGAAGTCAGAACCAAGAATCTTACAAAAGGCTCTCCAGAATTGAGAAACGAACTGCACTCCACGATCCGAAATGATTTCATGAGGACAACCATGGATTCTGAATATCTCCTTAATAAAGATAAGGGCCAACTGGGAGGCAGACGGTAGAGCGGGTAAGGGTACAAAGTGGGCCATTTTCGAAAATCTGTCAACGACGACCCAAATGACAGTAAACCCATTACTGGGGGGAAGGTCAGTGATGAAATCCATGGATATACTTTGCCAAGGAAAATCTGTGTCACTCACCGGACCGTGAGTGCCTCTTCCCGGACATTTAGGAACCGTGGTCGTCCACCATCCTGAGGGTCTGCGCATGCGCAGCCCTTTTCTATACTTCAGTGTATACCCCTTTAACTTAATTGGCAGATCAGGCAACCTCCCTATATTAAGCACCTGTGGTCACTACCACGTTGCCTGATCTTGGAGTCTCATTCCTCATGAGTCTCTGAAGGTGTTCCTGTATTACTTGTGTATTCAGTGCTGCTGATTCCTGTGGTTTCCAAACCACTTCTACTACTGTGGTTTCCATACCACTTCTACCATCAACTGTATCATCATGACTGTTTGCTGATTCCTATCCGCTGCCTCCGTGCACTACAGTCTTCTACTCCACTTCAACGTTATTTTATATCATCATGACTGTTTGCTGATTCCTATCCGCTGCCTCCGTGCACTACAGTCTTCTACACCACTTCAACGTTATTTTATATCAATGTGACTGTTTACTCATTGCTATCCGCTGCCTCTGTGCACTCCAGCTTTTACCTCACTCACCTGCTTCTCATCAAGTCTGTTTGCTGATTGCTATCCGCTGCCTCTGTGCACTACAGTCTCCTGCTTGCAACTCGCCTGTGTTCAACATCGTGACTGCCAGCTGATTACTATCCGCTGCCTCCGTACACTACACTCTCATCTCATCTTTGCTGTGCCTTCCTCGAGACTGCCGCTTTTCATTACCATCTGCTTCACTTCGTGATCTACAGCTCCTGCCCTGCGCTGCACTCCTGTTTCCCATCGCTGTTGGTTCCTGTGGTTGCTACTGGTTACCTCCGTGTGCCGCTGAGTCCTGCCGCTGTGGTCAGCGCTATCGTCCATCTCCTGCTGATCCACTCTCCACGCCTTCACGTGTTCCACTGGCCTCTACCCTCCTGTCAGCATTGGATTTGTATCTCTTCTACTACCCTCTGCTGGATCATCTCCATTCTCCTGGGTTTCCTATGAGTCCAGTTCCACGTGTTGCTGACTCCTGTGGATTCGTGTCCCTGTCGGTCTACTCACCTGTGCGCTGCACCTGCTAGACCGCTGCTTCTCCTATCCAGGGACTTCCTATCCAGTCGGCCTCCAGCCGCTCAGGTACCGCTGCAATCCCATCTGACTGCTACTGCTGAACCACGGTATGCATACTTCACATTGACTGTGCTGTGTATTGCATATCTTGCTGGACTGTGTTTGGTTCTCTCTGGAGTCTGCTATCCGCTGAGTCTATTGCCATCATTGACTGTGTTATAATTGTGCTGGACTACTTCAAGAGACTTTCTAGATTGCAGACCTGCTCAGTCATTTATATCTATCTGTATATCTATATTGTGCATATTACTGTGGATCGTGTATAAGGTGCCTGTGTATATCCTGTGTTGCAGTCTTCCCCTGTGCACCTCCTCTCATATCTATTCAGTGGTACAACTTGCTGATGTCAGACCACTGATCCCTGTTTCCAGTATCACCTGTTCCATCATCCTCTCACATAGCAGTGGTACAACTTGCTACCGCAGACCACTGACTACCCGGATACCTCCACTTGGATTCCATTCCTTCACTCAGACAGCGGTACAACTTGCTACCCGCAGACCGCTGACTCTCATCACCTCCTTGTTTCTGTTGGACATTCCTCCTCACTATAGCAGTGGTACAACTTGCTATCGCAGACCACTGACTACCTTCACGTGTCCTTGTCCATACAGTTCCTTGTGTATTATTACCTCATTACTACCAGTGTTGCTAGTCATAGACTTTCCTGAGCATCTCATCGGTCATCATTTCATGTTCCGTGATCACCCAGCTACCAGAGTACCCTATTACCATCTACATTGCTCTGGTAAGCCTACCATCTGGTGATCCCTGGGTAAAGACTCCTAGTGCCCGTGACAGTAAGATCAGGCCATGACAGACCCAGATGTGGAACCTACCGCCAAAGAGATGCTGCAACATCTGGTTAGCCGTGTGGAGCAACAGGATGCCCGCCAACAGCTGTTACTTCAGTGTTATCAGTCATTAACCTCCCAAGGAACATCTGGACAGACTGTGACAGCTACTACTGAAGCTCCTGTGCTTTCCTCCGTTTCCCCATTGCCATCCCAGGTGTCTATAGCTTCCACGCTTCACCTGCCTACTCCGTCAAAGTACGATGGAGACCCCAAAACTTGTAGGGGTTTCCTTAACCAATGTTCAGTCCATTTTGAGCTCCAACCTCAAAATTTTTCTACCCATCGTTCCAGAGTGGCCTATCTTATCTCTTTGTTTTCAGGACAAGCCCTGGCTTGGGCCTCCCCTCTGTGGGAGAGGAACGATCCAATATTACAAGATAGTGCCAAATTCATTTCTACATTCCGAAGTGTGTTCGATGAACCAGGTCGTGTGACCTCCGCTGCTTCCAGCATCCTCCGTCTGCGACAAGGATCTCATACTGTAGGCCAGTACGTCATTCAATTTAGGATTTTAGCCTCTGAACTTCAGTGGAACACTGAAGCCCTAGTTGCCGCCTTCTGGCAGGGGCTTTCCGATAAAATTAAAGATGCACTGACTACCCAAGAGCTTCCTTCGTCACTTGAAGATTTGATCTCTCTATGCCATCGTGTTGATATGAGATTTCGTGAAAGAGAGGCTGAGAAAACGACTTCTGCTAAAGCACCTTTTCGCTCTAACCCTCAATTTCGTCCAGTGTCACCCGCTGTGATTCCCATGGAGATTGGACGTTCCAAGTTATCTTCTGAGGAGAGGAAACGAAGAGTCAAGAATAGACTCTGTATCTATTGTGCTGATTCCACTCATGTCCTCAGCTCCTGCCCTAAGAGATCGGGAAATGCCAGGCCCTAACTAGTTCTGGAGAGGTGAAGTTAGGGTCCCTGGAGTCCTCTCCATCGTCTATGAAATCTAAAGTCTGCGCTTTTGATGTGACTATTTCCTTTGCTACCAAGACCTTTGAGTCACAGGCATTGATTGATTCCGGAGCAGCAGGAAATTTTATTTCCAAATCGTTAGTTAATCAATGGTCTCTACCAATGATTACCTTAAAAACTCCCATTACTGTGACGGCTATCGATGGATCACGTCTCATCAACGGTCTCATCACCCAGAGTACGTCTCCAGTAACCCTTCAGATTGGTGCTCTGCATCATGAAGAGATATCGTTTTTAATTCTTCCTGTTACGACAAGTCCGATTGTCCTAGGCCTTCCATGGCTTCAGTGTCACTCTCCCCAGATTGACTGGCGCACCCCTCAAGTCACGTCTTGGGGGCCTGAATGTCACCATCATTGCCTTTCCCAAGTCATTCCTCTCAAGGTACAGCAAGCTTCCATTTCAGCTATTTCACCGGGACTCCCTCCTCAATATGCTTCATTTACCGATGTTTTTGATAAAGCTCAGTCTGAACGTCTTCCTCCTCATCGTTCTTGGGATTGTCCGATTGATCTTCTTCCTGGCAAGACTCCTCCCAGAGGCCGGGTCTATCCACTCTCGTTACCTGAAACTCAAGCTACATCTGAATATATACGGGAGAACCTCCAGCGTGGGTTCATTCGACCTTCCACCTCGCCCGCTGGAGCTGGGTTCTTCTTTGTCAAAAAGAAGGATGGATCATTACGCCCTTGTATAGATTTTCGTGGACTCAATGCCATTACTATCAAGAACCGGTATCCCATTCCGTTGATCACTGAGCTATTTGACCGCATCAAGGGAGCCCGTATTTTTACTAAGTTGGATCTTCGTGGTGCTTACAATTTAATCAGAATTCGTTCCGGTGACGAATGGAAGACGGCGTTTAACACCAGAGACGGGCATTACGAATATCTGGTAATGCCTTTCGGGCTATGTAATGCCCCCGCTGTTTTTCAGGGCTTCATTAATGAGATTTTTCGGGACTTATTATATGTATGTGTCGTCGTCTACCTGGACGACATATTGATTTTTTCACAGGACCTGCCTTCTCACCACCAACATGTGGCAGAAGTCCTCTCCAGGCTACGGAAAAATTCATTGTTCTGTAAATTAGAAAAATGTTCATTCGAATTACCCCAGATTCCATTCTTGGGGTATATTGTTTCCGGAGTTGGTCTGAAGATGGATCCTGACAAAGTAAATGCTGTACTACATTGGCCCCAGCCAACTACTCTTCGTGCCATCCAGCGTTTTTTAGGTTTTGCCAATTACTATAGACGCTTCATTCAAGATTTTTCTTCCATTGCATCTCCTATTGTGGCCCTGACTCGTAAAGGGGCTAATCCTAAGCAATGGTCTACTGAGGCTATTCAAGCCTTTCAAACATTAAAAGAGTCCTTCTCTTCGGCTCCAATCCTTCGTCAGCCTGGTGTGACACTCCCTTTTTTCCTAGAAGTAGATGCCTCTAATGTGGGCTTAGGAGCTATTCTCTCCCAACGCTCGGAACAGCAAAAATTCCACCCTTGTGCCTTCTATTCTCGGGGTCTCCTACCCGCAGAGAAGAATTATACCATCGGAGACAAGGAATTACTGGCTATCAAAGCCGCATTAGAGGAATGGAGATACTTGTTGGAGGGAGCTCGCCATCCGGTGACGATCTTCACGGATCATAAGAACTTGTCATATCTCCAGTCTGCCCAATGCTTGAACCCTCGTCAAGCAAGATGGTCTCTTTTCTTTTCCCGTTTTGAATTAATAATTACCTTCAAACCAGCTGCCAAGAACAAAAAAGCTGATGCCTTATCAAGAGCCTTTGCTACGTCCTCTGATATAGAAGAGGTTCCCAACCATACCATTCTAGACCCCAAATGTATCTCACTGGCTGCTTCATCCACCAAAACGCTACCATTTGGGAAGACCCTCGTGCCTTCTACTCTAAGGAGGAAAATCCTTTCGTGGTTCCATGCCTCTCGTTTTTCTGGACACGCCGGTGAACACAAGACTTTTGAGATCCTCTCTCGAAGTTACTGGTGGCCTTCAATGAGGAGAGACGTCAAAGAGTTCATTGCTTCCTGTGAATTATGTTCGCAATTCAAATCCTCCCGCAGAACCCCAGCAGGGTTGCTGCGACCACTACCCATTCCGTCCAAACCATGGACCCATATTAGTATGGATTTCGTTACTGACTTACCACCTAGTAAGAACCATAACACTATTTGGGTGGTAGTGGACAGATTTTCGAAGATGGCTCATTTCATCCCTCTGTCTGGTTTGCCTTCCTCGTCTATCCTGGCTGAACATTTCATTAAAGAGATCTTCCGTATCCATGGATGTCCATCTGAGATTGTGTCTGATAGAGGAGTACAATTCGTGTCCAGATTCTGGCGAGCCCTTTGTAAAACCTTGGGCATACGATTAGCACTCTCATCTTCTTACCATCCACAATCCAATGGACAAACCGAACGTGTCAATCAAGATCTTGAGACTTTTATAAGGATATTTTCATCAGCCAATCAAGACAACTGGGTAGAGTTACTCCCTTGGGCTGAGTTCGCCCATAACAACATGTACCATGAGTCATCATCTAAAACTCCATTCTTTGTGGTCTACGGTCACCATCCGTCTTTTCCGGAATTTCCTGCCCTCCCGCCCACCCAAGTTCCTGCGGTGGAGACTGTTTGTCAGACCTTTAAAAATATCTGGTCTCAGGTTAGAACCTGTTTAAAGAAGACATCTGTCAAATATAAATCTTTCGCTGATAAGAAGAGGCGGGCTATTCCACCACTAAAAATTGGAGATCGTGTCTGGTTATCCACAAAAAATATTCGTTTGAAGGTTCCATCCATGAAATTCGCCCCTCGTTTTATTGGTCCATATAGGATCATTCAAGTTATCAATCCAGTATGTGTGAAACTCCTTCTTCCTAAGAGTCTTCGGATTTCTAATGCCTTCCATGTATCTTTGCTCAAACCTCTTATTATCAACCGTTTTTCAACTCCTCCCTCAGCTCCGCAGCCAGTTCAAGTCCATCAGGAGGAGGATTTTGAGATTACCGAGGTACTAGATGCAAAAATTTCGCGAGGAGTCCTCCACTTCCTCGTTCATTGGAAGGGCTTTGGTCCTGAGGAGCGCTCTTGGATCAAAGCTGAAGATCTTAATGCTCCTGCCCTTTTGAAGAAGTTTTACTCCAAAAATCCGGACAAGCCCGGTTCCAGGCGTTCTGTGCCCACCTTTAAAAGGGGGGGTACTGTCACTCACCGGACCGTGAGTGCCTCTTCCCGGACATTTAGGAACCGTGGTCGTCCACCATCCTGAGGGTCTGCGCATGCGCAGCCCTTTTCTATACTTCAGTGTATACCCCTTTAACTTAATTGGCAGATCAGGCAACCTCCCTATATTAAGCACCTGTGGTCACTACCACGTTGCCTGATCTTGGAGTCTCATTCCTCATGAGTCTCTGAAGGTGTTCCTGTATTACTTGTGTATTCAGTGCTGCTGATTCCTGTGGTTTCCAAACCACTTCTACTACTGTGGTTTCCATACCACTTCTACCATCAACTGTATCATCATGACTGTTTGCTGATTCCTATCCGCTGCCTCCGTGCACTACAGTCTTCTACTCCACTTCAACGTTATTTTATATCATCATGACTGTTTGCTGATTCCTATCCGCTGCCTCCGTGCACTACAGTCTTCTACACCACTTCAACGTTATTTTATATCAATGTGACTGTTTACTCATTGCTATCCGCTGCCTCTGTGCACTCCAGCTTTTACCTCACTCACCTGCTTCTCATCAAGTCTGTTTGCTGATTGCTATCCGCTGCCTCTGTGCACTACAGTCTCCTGCTTGCAACTCGCCTGTGTTCAACATCGTGACTGCCAGCTGATTACTATCCGCTGCCTCCGTACACTACACTCTCATCTCATCTTTGCTGTGCCTTCCTCGAGACTGCCGCTTTTCATTACCATCTGCTTCACTTCGTGATCTACAGCTCCTGCCCTGCGCTGCACTCCTGTTTCCCATCGCTGTTGGTTCCTGTGGTTGCTACTGGTTACCTCCGTGTGCCGCTGAGTCCTGCCGCTGTGGTCAGCGCTATCGTCCATCTCCTGCTGATCCACTCTCCACGCCTTCACGTGTTCCACTGGCCTCTACCCTCCTGTCAGCATTGGATTTGTATCTCTTCTACTACCCTCTGCTGGATCATCTCCATTCTCCTGGGTTTCCTATGAGTCCAGTTCCACGTGTTGCTGACTCCTGTGGATTCGTGTCCCTGTCGGTCTACTCACCTGTGCGCTGCACCTGCTAGACCGCTGCTTCTCCTATCCAGGGACTTCCTATCCAGTCGGCCTCCAGCCGCTCAGGTACCGCTGCAATCCCATCTGACTGCTACTGCTGAACCACGGTATGCATACTTCACATTGACTGTGCTGTGTATTGCATATCTTGCTGGACTGTGTTTGGTTCTCTCTGGAGTCTGCTATCCGCTGAGTCTATTGCCATCATTGACTGTGTTATAATTGTGCTGGACTACTTCAAGAGACTTTCTAGATTGCAGACCTGCTCAGTCATTTATATCTATCTGTATATCTATATTGTGCATATTACTGTGGATCGTGTATAAGGTGCCTGTGTATATCCTGTGTTGCAGTCTTCCCCTGTGCACCTCCTCTCATATCTATTCAGTGGTACAACTTGCTGATGTCAGACCACTGATCCCTGTTTCCAGTATCACCTGTTCCATCATCCTCTCACATAGCAGTGGTACAACTTGCTACCGCAGACCACTGACTACCCGGATACCTCCACTTGGATTCCATTCCTTCACTCAGACAGCGGTACAACTTGCTACCCGCAGACCGCTGACTCTCATCACCTCCTTGTTTCTGTTGGACATTCCTCCTCACTATAGCAGTGGTACAACTTGCTATCGCAGACCACTGACTACCTTCACGTGTCCTTGTCCATACAGTTCCTTGTGTATTATTACCTCATTACTACCAGTGTTGCTAGTCATAGACTTTCCTGAGCATCTCATCGGTCATCATTTCATGTTCCGTGATCACCCAGCTACCAGAGTACCCTATTACCATCTACATTGCTCTGGTAAGCCTACCATCTGGTGATCCCTGGGTAAAGACTCCTAGTGCCCGTGACAATCTGGAGTAGGAAGTGGTTGTAAAAGACCTGGTGTAGCCAATCTGGGGTTTTTACAACGAGCACACGTGGAACATGAGGCCACAAATTTCCGTACGTCAGAATGCAAGGCCGGCCACCAATATTTTTGACGAAGAAATTCATAGGTTTTCTTCACCCCGGCGTGTCCCGCCAGTTTGGAGGAATGTGCCCACTGTAAAGCTTTGGCTCGTAGCTTGGGTTCCAAGAAAGAACAACCCCTAGGAGGTGTTTTGGGAGAGGTTCTGGTAAGGGCTATAACCTTGGTAGGTGTTAAGATTGGCAGTGGCTTCAGAGATGTGAAAAGATCCGTGTTATCAAAAGATCGAGACAAGGCGTCCGCTCAGATGTTTTTGGACCCAAGATGATAAGTTAAAATAATATCAAAATGTGCAAAGAATGAAGCCCATCGAGCTTGGCGTGGGTCGAGGCACCGAGCTTCACTGATATACAGCAGGTTCTTATGGTCAGTTAAAACTGTTACTGGATGACGGGAACCTTCTAAGAGATGTCGCCACACCTCCAAGGCGGCCTTGATTGCAAGCAACTCTTTGTCGCCAATACCATAATTCTTTTCATGCGGCAAGAATTTTTTAGAGAAAAATCCGCAGGGAAGATGAGTACCACGTTCAGATCTTTGGAAGAGTACTGCTCCAGTACCTATTGCAGACGCATCAACTTCCAGAAAAAAGGGTTCCAATTGATTAGGTTGAGAAAGAACTGGTGTAGACGAGAAGGCTTGTTTTAGGGAATCAAAAGCCTTTAAGGCATCGGTAGACCATTCTCTGGGATTGGATGATTTCCGGGTCAGAGCGGTTATTGGGGCTATAATGGAGGAGAACCTCTTAACAAACTGCCTGTAATAGTTGGCGAACCCAACAAATCTTTGAATGGCATTGGTGCCTTGAGGAAGAGGCCAACTTTTAATAGCGGATACCTTCTTTGGATCCATGCGTAGTCCTGATCCTGAAACAATGTACCCTAGAAAAGGGAGTTGCTCAACTTCAAAGATACACTTCTCTAATTTGCAGAAGAGTTGATTAGCTCATAGTCGAGATAGAACTTCTTTGACATGAAGACGATGGGAGGAGATATCTCGGGAGAAAATCAAGATGTCGTCCAGATAGACAACTACGGAATGATATAATAAGTCTTGAAAAATCTCATTTACAAAGGACTGAAAGACAGCGGGAGCGTTACTAAGCCCGAAGGGCATAACTAGATATTCGAAATGTCCGTCCCGCGTGTTGAACGCTGTCTTCCACTCGTCCCTTTGGCGAATTCGTACTAAGTTATATGCCCCTCGGAGATCCAATTTAGTGAAGACTAGGGCTCCGCTGATTCTGTCAAAAAGATCCATTATAAGGGGCAGAGAATAACGATTTTCAATGGTAATTTTATTTAGTTGCCGATAATCAATGCAGGGGCGTAGGGATCCGTCTTTTTTCTTGACGAAAAAGAACCCTGCTCCGGCCGGAGAGGAGGATTTTCTGATAAACCCTCGGGCTAGATTTTCAGAGATATATTGGGACATAGCTTGGGTTTCTGGCAGAGACAGGAGATAAGTCCTGCCACGAGGAATCTGTTTTCCCGGAATTAAATCGATCGGACAGTCCCAAGGGTGATGAGGTGGTAGAATCTCTGATCTTTGCTTGGAAAAGACGTCCTTAAAAGTCAGATAGACCGAAGGTAATGTGGATGTCTCCGAATTGGTTTGATTGAGGCAAACGTTGGAGCGAGGAGAAAAAAATACACCGATTATGGCACTGCCGACCCCAGGAGATAACTTCGGCATGAGCCCAGTCAAATTGTGGGGAGTGGTTCCGGAGCCAGGGGAGACCCAATATTAAAGGATTGATGGATTGAGGTAACACTAGGAATTGAATCCATTCTTGATGCAAGGCTCCAATCCGCAATTGAACCACACTAGTGATGCTGGAAATGGTGCCGTTGCTGACACGATTACCGTCTACAGCTGTTAGTGTTAACGTCTGTGGAAGAGCCAATATGGATAACTGAAGCTGTGAGGCAAGAAAAGCCGAGATGAAATTCCCGGCCGCACCCGAATCCACGAAGGCAAGGATCTGCTGGGGTCCCTTAGAACTGACCAGTAGAACAGGCATAAGGAATTCAGGGTTAGAAGTTGAGTAGGGAGTGGAAACAGCTACTCCTAAGGCGGCCTCCCTCTTACCGTTTAGGAGGGAGTGTTTCCCGGTCTTTTAGGACAGAGGCTTAGTACATGTCCGGACTTTCCGCAATATAGACACAGTCTCTGTTTGAATCATCTCTCATGCTCCGCAGGTGTCAATTTTGAGCGACCCAGTTGCATCGGTTCCTCTGTAGCCGAAATAGGATTTTGAAAGGTAGGTGCCAAGCGGATGGGGCGTCTTGAGAAAGATCTCTCCGATGTTCTTTCCCTAAAACGTAGGTCAATCCGGATACACAGGGAAATGAGGGTATCCAGGTCAGAGGGAAGTTCCCTGTTGACCATCTCATCCTTAATTCGGTCCGTAAGGCCCTGCCAAAAGGTAGCAATGAGAGCCTCGTTGTTCCATCGCAGCTCTGGCGCAAGAGTACGGAACTGTACCGCATACTGACCGACTGACATCGAACCTTGTCGAAGATTTAATAGACCAGAAGCAGCTGAGGAGACCCGACCTGGTTCGTCGAAGACCTTGCGAAACATGTCGATGAATGCTGCGGAGTTCTCTAGTAAAGGATCGTTGTGCTCCCATAACGGTGAGGCCCAGGCCAAAGCTTGTCCGCTGAGCAGGGAAATCATGAAGGCTAACTTGGTGCGCTCAGATGAGAAGGCAGTAGAGTTGCACTCAAAATGGATTGCGCACTGGTTGAGGAACCCCCTGCATCTTTTAGGATCTCCGTCATACTTCTCTGGAGAGGGAATTCTAAGCCCGGTAGAATGAGTCGGGGAAGGGGACGGAGCCACTGGAGCAACTGTGGCCAAAGACGGAACAGCGGGAGGTTCCACCGGAGGTGCTTGGACCGCCTGTAAGGAGTCTAGACGAGACAGTATTCCTTGGACACACTGAAGTAACCGACCCTGATCGGCTTCTTGTTGTTCCACTCGGCGGCCCAGGTGGATGAGCAGATCCCGAGCTGAGGGTTCACCTGTTCCATCTGACGTCATGGCCAGAGTAAACTGTCACAACTTGAGTATGTGCCTACTGGTTTTGACACTACTCACCAAAGAGGCACGGAGTCTAATGTGTTCCAGGTATTCACCAGGAACCCCCGCAAGGGAGTATGGTCTTAGCTGCGGGAGACACGCAGGTCGCGGTCCTCAGAGGGAGCAACCAGTGAAGCGGTGAGATGAAAACGGTGTCAGGCAGGCCGGGTCAGAAACAAGAGAATCAGAATATGCCACAGGGAAGATCCAAGCCAAAGTCAGGAGTAGCCGGGTCCGGGGTCAGGAGCGCGGGAGAGGATAGTCAACGAGCCGGGTTCAGTACACAGGAATATCAGCAGTAGAATGGTCAGCAAGCCGGGTTCGGTACACAGGAATATCAGCAGTAGAAGGGTCAGCAAGCTGGGTTCGGTACACAGGAATATCAGCAGTAGAAGGGTCAGCAAGCTGGGTTCGGTACACAGGAATATCAGCAGTAGAAGGGTCAGCAAGCTGGGTAATACACAGAGAACAAGGAGGACACAGGAACGCTGGAGCTAGGTAGGACCTATTACTCTGGCACTCTCCTAGTGCCAGAGTGATCCTTAAATAGAGCCTTCAATTAGCGGCGGTGGTGACGCTGAACACCACCGCCGGATTTACTAGAGAGCGTTCCGTTGCCTAGCAACGGAACGTGGCCTCTGACCCGGAAGTGTACTCGGTTGCCTAGCAACCGAGCGCTCAGCGGTAGTAGCAGGCGTCCGTCCCTGTGCGATGGACACAGCACAGAGACGGCGCCTGACAATCAAGTTAGGATCAAGCATCACCACATGTGGTTTGGATGGTAACACCTTGCCTAGGGGAAGGATTCTCGCTAGGACTCCAATGGTTCAGTTGTCTGTAGGAGCCCTCCATATGGAGGAACTCTCCTTCTATCTTATTACCTGTTCCTCTGCTCCTTTGATATTGGGGTATTCCTGGCTTCGCAGTCATAATCCCCTTATTGACTGGAAAAGTGGAGAGATTATCCGTTGGAGTTCCGAGTGTTCTACGTCTTGCTTGACCCTGCCGCTTAGAATCCTACAGCCTAGTCCAGACTTGTTGCCGGTTCCCTACCAGGACTTCAGTGAAGTGTTCTGCAAAAAGAAAGCTGATTCCCTTCCACCACATCGAGAATATGACTGCGCAATTGATTTAGTCCCAGGTTCCAAGTTGCCCAAAGGGCGGTTATACTTCTTGTCCATTCCGGAGACTCAGGCCATGGAGCTATACGTAGAGGAAAACCTGAAAAAGGGATTCATTCATCCTTCTAAATCTCCCGTAGGCGCAGGTTGCTTTTTCGTGTCAAAAAAAGATGGCAGTCTTAGACCTTGCATTGATTTCCGTGGACTGAATAACATCACAATTAAGAATATGTATCCGTTACCGTTGATTTCGGTTTTGTTTGATCAATTAAAATCAGCCACTATATTTTCGAAGATTGACCTCAGAGGTGCTTACAATCTTATACTAATCAAGAGGGGGGATGAGTGGAAGACCGCTTTCAATACTCAGTCGGGACATTATTAATATCTTGTGATGCAATTCGAGTTATGCAACGCTCCAGCGGTCTTCCAGGACCTGATCAACGATGTTTTACTAGAACTCCTGGGTAAAACAGTAGTTGTTTATTTGGATGATATTTTAATCTACTCTGAGTCTTTACTTCAGCACCGTCAGCATGTTCGCCAAATTCTACTGAAATTACGGGAACATCACCTATATGCAAAAAGAGAGAAATGCGAATTCGAGGTGTCCACAGTGTCGTTCCTGGGGTATATCATCTACTCATCAGGATTCGCGATGGACCCTGCTAAAGTTCAGGCAATCCAGGATTGGGTCCTCCCTACTAATCTGAAGGCGATTCAGAGATTCCTTGGGTTTGCCAATTATTACCGTAGGTTTATTGACTCATTTTCCTTGTTAGTAGCTCCTATCACTGCCCTCACTCGAAAAGGAGCTAACCTAGCAAAGTGGTCTTCGGAGGCATTGGCAAGTTTCTCAGCACTCAAAGCTGCTTTCATTTCTGCTCCAGTGCTGAGACATCCTGACCCAGAACTTCCGTTCATTGTAGAGGTGGACGCTTCAGATATCGGTGCTGGTGCAATCCTTTCTCAGAAAGACCCAAGAAGCAAAGAGTTACATCCCTGTGCCTTTTTCTCTAGAAAATTTCTGTCGGCCGAATGTAATTATGATTTCGGAAATCGTGAATTGTTGGCCATTAAATTGGCATTGGAGGAATGGCGACATTGGTTAGAGGGAGCTACTCATACCATTACCTTCTTCATGGACCATAAAAACCTCCAATACATCCAAACCGCTAAAACTCTGAATCCCAGGCAGGCCCGCTGGGCCTTATTCTTCACCAGATTCAAGTTCATTATTACATTCCGTCCCGGTTCTAAAAATACTAAGGCCAATTCCTTGTCCCAAAGTTTTTTGGCCCATCATCCTCAGTCTCCTGATCCGTTGCCTATTGTTCCTGCAACTGCTGTTCATCTCGGACTCACCCAGGATCTAGGAGCAACTATCCGGCACTTCCAGAGAATTGCTCCAGTTCAGACACCGGTCAACAAATTATTTGTCCCGGTGCACTTAAGGAAATCTGTCCTCATGGAAGGCCATAACAACCGCTCTGTTGGTCATCCGGGAATTCGTAGGACTATCGAAGTTCTTTTTCGTTGGCTTTGGTGGCCCACTTTATCAGACGATGTGGAGAATTATGTTCGGGCCTGTCCTGAGTGTGCTAAAAATAAATCCGATAGGAACCGTCCTTCGGGGCTATTGTTACCCTTGCTGGCGCCAAGCAGGCCTTGGACCCATCTGTCGATGGATTTCATTGTCGACATACCAGTATCCGCAGGACATAACACCATCCTGGTAGTCGTGGACCGGTTTAGTAAAATGGCACATTTTATATCATTGCCCAAGTTACCTGATGCCAGAACCTTGGCCACCATTCCCGTAGATATCGTCTCAGATCGAGGATCCCAGTTTATTGCCCGGTTTTGGAAAGCTTTTTGTAACTCCATCGGGATCTCTATCAGTCTGTCCTCGGCGTATCACCCCCAGTCGAATAGACAGACAGAGAGGACGAACCAGGCTCTAGAACAGTTTCTGCACATTTACGTGTCTAAATTCCACGGCAACTGGTCCTCTCTCTTCCCCTGGGCAGAATTTGCGTACAATAATTCTTGCCATTCCACTATACATACATCCCCGTTTTTCTGCAACTTCGGCTTTCACCCAAAATCCAACTCGTTCTCTACTACTGTTCCCTGTGGGGATTCCGCAACACCTGCTTTTACTGCCAGGTTGAGGTCCGTCTGGAAAAAGGTGCACTCTGCACTGGGTCAGGCCTCCCAAAAATCCAAGGTCTTCGCTGACCGTCACCGTAGACCATGTTCATTGAAAGTGGGGGATCAGGTTTGGTTATCCACACGGAACATCAGGTTGCGGCAACCTTTCAGAAAGCTGGGGCCTCGATACATTGGACCGTTGCCAATTGAAAAAAAAATTAATCCAGTAGCATTTAGGTTAAAACTACCAACTTCCTTAAGAATACCTGCGACCTTTCATTGTTCGCTTCTGAAGAAAGTCGCTGCTCCCAGCAAGTTTAATCGGTCTCTCTCTAACAGGCCCAGGCCTCTGATGGTGAACGGGGACCACGAATATATTATTGAAAGAATCCTTGACTCAAGGAAGGTTCAAGGCCAAGTTAAATTCCTCGTACATTGGAAGGGTTATGGCCCTGAGGAGCGTTCTTGGATACCACAGAGGCGCCTTCACGCTGGAAGGCTCATCAAAGAGTTTTTTAGAAAGTTTCCCACGAAACCTGGATGTCGGAGTTCCTTAACCCCTCCTCAAGAGGGGGGTACTTTCACGAGCCGCGGCGGTACTCACAGCCGCCGCGGCTCGCATCCTGTCTGTCCCAGCGTCCCGGCTGTTGCTATGACGACCGGGACGTCACTTCCTTCCAGCCAAGGCAACGGCCGGGCAGCGTCGCGGCAGCCAGGCGCACCTGCGCACTAGGGGCTAATAGTTAGATTCAGCATGTGGCTGAATTAGCAGACTTTAGCCTGCAGGTGTGAGGTTCAGGGCTAAGCTCTGATTGGCCTTTTAGTATCTGGCAATTAGTCTGCAACTGTGGCTCTGTTTGTGATTGGCTCTTGGCTGCATTTAAGGCAATGAGGGCTGATGCCTCATTTCCAATTATAGCGTTCTGTCCTCAGTTCTGCTGCCTGCTTGTTCTCCCTGTTTGGTTATTATTACCTTTGATTGACTACCCGTGTATGACCTTTGCTTGTTCCTGGACCATTGAACCTTCGCTTCTGACCCTGACCATTTGCCTGAATTCCGGATTTTACTCCTTTTACCTGTGCACCTGACCTTTCGCCTGTCCCTGGATTTCGTACCTGTGCTAATGACCTTTGACCTTGGATCTCCTCCTCACTACGGCCTGCCAACCACTCCACTCCTGGGTTCTCCTTTAAGTCAGTATACATTACTCGACCCTCGGTCGGCCCGCAGCCAAGTCTGTCCCCACCACTAGGGGCTCCAGTGAACACCGGGCCTTCAGAGTAGTCCCCGAGTTTCACTGTACTGGCTTGGGAGTTCCTAACACTATTTCAATATAAATTGCCTCTTTCACCCTGCCTAACCCTTTAGAAACAACTTTATGAGCACCGAATTGTAGCAAACATCCTACCCACATGCTATCACTTTTAAAATGGCAGCTGAAAACAGGGGGAGGGTTAAATATAAAATATATCAGATCCAAAACTTGAAAGACCTGTAATTTTACCGTAAATTATGTTTTGGCTAGTTTTCATATCCGTATTTGGTGAGAGAGATCAAGTTATGATTTGATTCAACTCAGTATCCCAAAATTCGGATCTGTCAGATTTCTTTGTTCACCTTTATTGCTTTTACAAATGTTTACTGTTTTTATTAGAGATGAGCGGTTCGGATTCCATGTAACAGGATTAAAAATCACTTTGGAGTTACTGGTAATAATAACAAAATAAGGAATTTGAAGTATCAGGTTAAACATGGAGTCAATAAGGATAGTCTATTTAGGCCAGTTTGTTCCGAAATGAAAATAACTACCGTATATAGCAATGACAGCTAGCACTCTAAACAGTAAAGGACAAAGGTCTCGGAGAAAGAGGTTAGTGTAGCTATATAACTGTTTATTCTGCATACTAGTCTAAGGTTGCACAAGAGGAAACTTTATAATAAATGTAAACCACAAAGCTCAACAGAAGCACTTCATTTAAATCATAGAAAGACGTCATTTCTTTCAATGTGACCTTAAGCGAACAGTTAATACCAGACATACAATTGAAATTCAGAGAAAATAGCACAGTTTGAAAAGGACATTATAAAATCAGGTTAAGTGCATCTTTGCTTATTTCATTCCTTAAGTGCACTCTCTACATCAGCTCATTCCATGTAAATCTGACATCGTAATCAATACATTTCAAGACCTGATATACAGAAAGATGTGGATTCTGAGAGTGAAGTCACGACAGTGTTATCTAACATTGGAAACAGATATTTCCATTAGTGCCGATAAATACGTCACATTGTCTGAGCAGAAAAAATGATCCTGCGTATAATAGCTGTTCATTAAAACCAGATCCACTGAGTAGCAAGCATTATGTCATTGTTCTCCATTGTAAACAGTAATACGCATTCAATGTGGATGCACAACTTAATTTTCAGTTTAAATCTTATATTGACTTAGATGGTGCTATAACTTTGCTTTTCTGACAGATGACCTATGAGTTGTTTGCAAAAACTCTTGTGTATTTTTTACATTTCATCTATCATTAATATCACATGGAAAGCTAAGGATGAGATTCAATTGCTGGTGATAAGCAGAGCAGACATCACCGCGATGGCCGGCTGCGCACATTGCTGGCCATTACGGTTGGAATCTCCACTCATTTGTCTGCACATCTCTAAGGGCTGCTAGAAAATATGAGCAGAAATTATGACCATTGGCGCAAAATATGCCTCTGTGGACATTCCAGAGACACATTGTGCTGAATTGCATCTCCCATAAATCGAAAAGTGATCAAACAATCTAAAAGAAAGTACTGAAATCTTTTGAATGTTTCTTTACCAGTGTGAAGTATATAAAATGGTTCTGTTTTACAAAAGTAAGTTTCTGCTATAACATTTAATTCTACTGTAACCATGTTGTGAGGCACAGTAGAAGTCTATACAAGATCATTGGGCCTGATTCATTAAGGATCTTAACTTTAGAAACTTCTTATTTAAGTCTCCTGGACAAAACCATGTTACAATGCAAGGGGGTGCAAATTAGAATTCTGTTTTGCACATTAGATAAATACTGTCTGTTTTTTCATGTAGCACACAAATATCAACTTTAAATTTCAGTGTACAAATAAGCTATCAAGTATTTGTGTGCTACATGAAAAAACAGTCAGTATTTAACTTATGTGCAAAACAGAATACTAATTTGCACCCCTTGCATTGTAACATGGTTTTGTCCAGGAGACTTAAATGAGAAGTTTCTTAAGTTAAGATCCTTAATGAATCAGGCCCATTGTGTGTATGTCCTATCATAGTAAAGTATATCTTTACAGCCATATTTCTGTACTTCACAAAACATTCTTGTACTATATGTATACACAACTTTATTTTTAGCTATAGATTTCAATTGAACACACATCCAAATGGACTTCATTTTTAGGACATTTCTATAATTTAAGAACTTACCAGCATCCCTGTCTCTGATGCAGTAGTCAGGTGAATTCTCAAAGTATACCAGATCATTGGTAGTAGGTCTATTAAATATTTTGTTTGCCACTGTAAAGCCAGTACCATCTTGATTCATAATAACTTGTATGGCTCCATTATATTTTTTCCGCAAAAAGTCTCCTGATTTTCGAAAATCTCCCATAGTCAGCCAGCATGTCCTTAAAGTACAGGACCCGCTCACTCCATGGCACTTGCATTCTTGTGTCATAAACCTTTTTACAGCCTACAGGAGGAGAACAATTATATATATATGATGAGCTTAACTTACTGTTCATCCTTCTTTAAATGTGTCATGCTTGTATACAACAAACTTAAAGATATATACATTTCTTTCAAAAAATAAAAATTATAGAATAATTTTTAATAACAACTTCTGATTGTCTAAGTCTGGTTTTCTCATTAGGTTCCCTCCACTGTATGCACAGTTTCCCAGGCCAGCACAGCTCCTCGGTGATGTAATCAGACTGGTTGCTCAATGACACTGCAAGGAAAACAATCCACAATCCTTTTTGGTGCATCAGGAAAAAGAATTTATGCTTAATACCCAGAGGTGCAAGCAGCATATGCTAGTGAAGGCAGAATGTGTTTAGTAAATGTGTCCCATGATATGCCAACATTTTCTTAATTTAACTATAAATTATTGTCATGTTTGTCCATAAGAGGAACTGTCTCTGATAACCCCTGCCTAGATGAATTTGTCTTGGTATATGAACAAAAGCCCTCCAAAATTATCTGTGATTTCTAAGATCCCTATAGCCTACAGTACCTAAACATTATCTCCAATACCAATGCGATGCTAACAGTTGTATAAAATCTAAAAATATTATCTATTTAAAGTAAACCATGAGTTCTAATCTCATCACCTACTATAAATTAAGGATATTACAAATCATTTCTGGTTTTTGTGACCTGTAAAAAAACAAGGGGACTGCATCCTCATGACTTTATATGGTCACAGAACTCCACAGTGACTTCAACTCAGAATTTATAGCCGTGTAGAGTATCCCAAGTATACAGTATAGGCCTACAAAGCAGAGATACACTATTTTGTAATTGCTACTATCAATCATACCAAGAGGCTTATTTATGAAGCCCTAAACCATGCAGAAACTGCTTTTTCCACATTGTTTAGACATTTTAAGTGGCAAATTACCACATTAGGCAAATTACTGCATTAAACCACGGTCCCTATAATGCTCAATGGGGACTGCGGTCCGGGCAATTTTATCAAGCTCCAAAAAAATCATAGCTTTTCGAAGCTTGACACAGATGTTCAACACCATCTGAAAATGGTGTTAGCAATTCAATCCTACAGGGAGTGCAACACAGAAAAGGGATATATGGATCCCTCTCTGTTAGCGTTACTACTCTCCCCTGCACTCTTTACCGCAAATGTCAAAAGTGCATACGCGATCTTAGTCAGAAGTCGGAATCTTCATTAAAAAAATAAATAAAAAAAAATCATCGTCGGGACACCCTCCTACCGCTTGCACTCTCCTGACATGACTTAGTATTGTAAATTAAGCCAAAAAGTCATCTGCCATTTTTGTGATGACAGATGATAATTAACAGGGCAAAACCCTGTTAATCATTAGATAGGCCCCCAATTTTTTTTGAGGACAATCTAGTATTACTTGTTAACTGAATATCATGTGACAGAATCACAAAATCACTAGAAGCAAAGACAAGCATGTGTGTGGAACCAAGAGAGATACCGTATGTGTGCTCCTGTGTAGATCCCTATCTGGAGAAACTAAAGTTTATTTCAGAATATGTTATCATCAGAGAGAAAAATGAAATAAAAGTAAAACTTAAAGAATATGAATATTGCAAGAACAGGATATAAGTTAAAGGTCTAAATTAATCTTCGTTTTGTGTTATTCGTTTCCACTCTATTTATAAAATGGTTAAAGCCAAGGAAATCACAGGTTTCTCCACGCTAACCCTGTTTTTGCCGGTTATCGCCAACTCCAAGAGTCAAGCGGTGTGGATGGCGTTAACTTGGTATTTGCATGTATTTCTGCTCCTCCAGGGAGGAGATTCAATAAAGAGGAAGCTCTTCCTGATTGCTCCCCAGCAGGCTACATGATCCACCCCTTCTCCCTGTCCTGTACAGGAGGCTGGTGACAAAGATGCTTAGAGGCATTCCAACATTAAGACTATTGGACTACTTAGTCCAATTAGACTAATTGGACTATCCTTTGAGTTCTTCAGGTAGTTCAAACATACAGGCAATTAATTCCGTTTGCACTTATCACTGAATTCTGGTAAAAGCATGCTAATTGCTAAAATGACTCCAAGGCATGGTCTTAGACATCAGCTTAATAGTTTAATTGTTGGCATGTTTCTTTGTTGCAAATAAAAAAAACAAGCTATAGTGTCCTTACCCAAATAGTCATATCTACTTCTGTATTTGTCACATTTTTAAGATTTATTTAAATGGTGTCAAACAAAGTGAACTGAATACCTTTCTTCCAGCTCTGTTGTTGTGAAGGTTTATTAGAGCCCTTGCGTCTTTTCCTTTTCGCTCTTTTGCGTCCACAAATGCTCTGGCAAACTTAATACCATAGTCTATGTTATCACTGCAGCCACCCCAGTCAAAGCTTCCTCTCATGTCTTTGGAAGAACCTTTTTTCTTAGGGTCACAAGAACAGGACTTCAGCTCTCCTTGACTGCATGCCCTAGTTATAGCAAACACTACTCCGGCAGAAGAGATGGCATAAACAAAGGCCGACTCACGGCTACCTGAAATGTAGAAAAATAAATCAAAAATGCTTGCTGTAAAAGCAACATGGCAGCAATTTTATTATAAGTTGCACCGTTGTTTATTGTTTTATAAAAATCACTTGTATATTGTATTCCTCTGGACCCAGATCATTGAAAAATCACATAGGTCCGGGGCTAGCGTAGCAGTATCGCAGTGATGATAGGCTGCTCTCTAAGTTTCCAATAACTTTATAATTTAATTATTTTTTCCCCATGTTCTTTGTTTTTTTTTTTATTTAACTGTATATGTACTTAAGTTGGTAGTAACCTATCACTATTGCTCTTTGGCAAGTTTTTTTTTGTTTATGAAACTGCAACTTGAAAAATGTATTTGCTCAATTATGTCTAGTACAGAGAAAAGTCTGTTATCGTTTTATGCTATTTATTTGCACTGTGAGCAACTATAGGGGAGTGTGACTGATTCCACGTGGCCCACTTGCTTTAATTCTTTAAACTGGCCAGACCTAGTCCCCAATGTTGTTAAAGCACTAGGAAGAGAAGTATGCTATATGGTTCTCCTAAAAAAAAAAAGTAGGTGTTAGAAGTTGTAAGAAAACCACATGTAAGAAATATAGACAGACTCAATCAGAACAGGATACAAAAGCATATAAAGCCAGTCAAAAAGAGAATATGGGGCCTATTAATGGCCACATTTCCCCTGTTAATTATCACTCCTTACTGCAACGATAAGGGATGATATACAGCAGACATTTCTTAAAAAATCATGCAGGGACAGCACATCTGATAAGAGACGATGATTTTACTATACTAACAATTCCGCAATCTGACCCAGAGTCTTTAACGTACATAAGAAGAGCTATTTTCTGTATCTATTGGAGGAGGGAGAGCACCAGTGCCATAACTAGACATTTTAGTGCTCTGGGAGAGACAGGGCCCGGGCGCCCCCCATCTAAGTGGGAGTGGCATTTGACAAGTGGGTGTGGCCAACCTACTGTGGGGGTGTTGCTAGCACTTTACTGAAAGAATTCTGTTACACATATTTGCAAATGCATGATTATATATTATATATATATATATATATATATATATATACATACAGTGGTGGGATTCAAATAAATTAAGTGTTTTGATGACTGTATGGAAGGTCAAACTGACCTTTATCAACAATCATTTTGTACCTTGTAAGAATGCTTGAAGAAAAATGTTCCTATATATTCCATGTGCAATGGTACACCTTCCCCCTCATAGCCTTAAAGTCTCCATTAAACCTGACATTGAGGACTACAAAAATGGCTTCTATTCAGTGAGGGCAAGAAGCATTTCAATAAGCAGCACGCTTACTGAGTTATTAAAATATCTTCTGACTGTTTCCATGCTGGTACCAAATATTTTATCATATGTTAAAGGGGAGAGGGGGAGAGAGAGAGAGAGAGAGAGTGAGAGAGGGGGAGAGAGAGAGATTGCTTTCCAAATGCCGAACTTCCTGTCAGTGGAAAGCACATGCGTTCCACTGCGGAACTTAAGGGATGAAGGTACAGAGGCAGGTAGCGGATGGCTGCTGCGCCCCCTTGGCCTTGCGCCCTGGGTGACAGCACCGCCCGCACATGCCTCGTTACGGCTCTGGAGACTGCAAAGCCTGCTGGAGAGGGATCCGAATATCCCCCTCCTGCGATGCTCTCTCCCCAAAGGGGAGAGAGGTTAACGCCATCTACAGATGATGTTAGTCATCGGGGTCAAGCCTTGAAAAGCTAGGCTGTTCGGAGCTTCATAAATTGACCCGGAATGCTGCAGTCCCCATTGAGAATTACAGGGACTGCGATATAATGCCATACTTCGCCTAATGCAGGAGAAATCTATGATGGTTTAAGGCAGGGGTGTCCAACCTTTTAGCTTCCCTGGGCCACATTGGAAGACGACGAGTTGGTTTGGGCCGCACATAAGATACACTAACAATAACGATAGCTGATCATCCAAAAAACCATAGAAAACATAGTTAACATAGAAAACATAGTTATATGAGAAAAAAAGTGATATATATATATATATATATATATATATCTCACTTTTTTTTCAAATCCCCCTATACTTACCTTTCAATCGCCCTGTTCAAAAAATCCTCTCTAGTTATTAAACTATAATCACTTTTTGTATTGTTTCGATGCAATATCAATAAAGTACATTTAAGCCAAGCATTGTATATCAGGGTGCCCTGACCAGGCCTGCGGTACCTGACATATACATCACTGTGACCTCAAATTGTGACCTGTTTTGCTAATTACACCACTATGTTAGTTAAGGGATAACAACTTATAATGGGCCAAAGAGAATAATATATAATGCCCCATTAGTATTACAAGTAGAAGTATGTAGCAGGGAGATAAGGTCCATGATGCTCCAGGACCAGGTGACTTTTATTTACTGGTCAGCGTCCCTTGAAATAATAAAAAAAAATCCCCCTTAACTTACCTTTTAATCGGCTTGTTCTCCTGTACTCTTCTCTTCTTTTCTCCAATTCTGTGCTGCTGATTGTTTTTCTCACGCGGGTGACTCCTCTGTGCTGCGCTCCGCAATGGATGTTGGGCGTGATGACATCACGCCCGACATTCACTGTGAGCACCGCACGGAGGAGGAGACAAGGGAGGGAGCCGGAGTACCAGCTGACGTGACCGCCTGAGCGCAAGGTAAGTATTTTCTTTTCTTTTTTTTTGCAGGATTTTTTTTTTCCATTAACAGTGCTGCCCCTTGCCACAAACAAAACTCCTTCTGGGCCACATTTACAAGTGGGCTGGGCCGCATGCGGCCCGCGGGCCGCGGGTTGGACAACCCTGGTTTAAGGCTTCATGAATAGAACCCTAAAACACAATAACATTTGCTAAATGGAAAAAATGCACAGTCAGTAAAGAAAAATAAAAGGGTGACAAAACATTCTCTTAGAGATATTACTGAAGGGATGAAACAAAAGAAGCAATAGTAAAACTAAAAACTGAAGAAGATGGATATCTTAAACGAGAGAGAAAAAAATCAAACTGCCTAAATTACTGTTTTTGCTCTGAGTTTACTATTGGGAATTCCAAGGGTTCACCTACATTAGATGGTTAAGAAATACACCATACTGTGGACATAAATCTATTTACTTTAGAAGTAGTAAGGTTGACTTCTCAATATTAACAGTAAAATGTGTCCAGATGGTATACAGCAAATACTATTAAAATAACTAGTAGTGCTTGCAGCAACATTAACTAAACTTTTTAATCATTTGCTGCCAACAAAAATATTTTGATGTGATTGGAGAGTGGCAGATGTACACTAAAAATGGAAGCAGGAAAGAATAATATATATATTATACATTCACTAAAGAAATAGAATAGCTAACTAGTTGACTCTTTAGAACAGACATTAAACTAGAACAAATTATTAGATTCAAAGCAACATTGATTTTCTGAGTGGAGATCATGACAAACAAATGTAGTGGTTTTTTTGGCAATTTAAAAGTGATAGATTATGGTGAATCAGTAAAATATAGCTTGTTTGGATTTTAGCAATGCATTGGATACAATAGGCCACAAAAAATTAATTCAGAAATGTAAAATTCTTGGATTTGGCTCACAAATAGTGGAATGGATAAAATAATAAATGGCTAAAGGACAGGCGACAGACTTTTGCAGTCAATGATGTGAGATCAGATGAAAGGTTGGCACCCAATGATTCTGTTTTGAACTCTGTTTTGCTTAATAATGCATTCATAACCTGTGGTCTACATGGCAACATATTTGTAGATTGTGCAAAGATTTCTAAAAGACCTGATATTCAGAAGGGGTAATACAAATGTATAAGTGTGTAGAGAAATGAGAGGAATGGACTAAAAAGTGTTGAATCACAGAATTGAATACATCAAAATGGAAGATAATACATATGGCACACAACAAGTTGAATGCTAAATTCATGGGGATGTAATGACATCATCAAAAGAAAAGGACCTTGAAATTGTAGTTTCAGATGATATGGTAAACAAACAGTGTAATCAATCACTGGGAAAAAGTTGGTAGAATTCTTGGTTTATAAGAAGAATTGTTATAAGCAGGAAGAGCAAGGTTACATTGCTACTTTGTAAGTCACTAGTAAAACCTCATCAAGTACTGTGTACAGTTCTGAAAGCCCTATCTCCAAATGGATATTAATAAAATTGAAAAAACAAACAAACAGAAATGGGTTTCTAAAATGTTGCATAGGCTACAGTACATAACAAAAGATTTCAAGGGCTGAATGTATACAACTTAGAGGGAAGGACTAAGGCAATATGATAAAAAAAATATTACAGTATAGTAAAAGTATTACTAGTGTTGAATAAGGCAGTATTTTAAAAAAATGGGATTTAAAGGGTCATATTCAATTGTCCGCGATTTCCACTGCGGAAAAACTATTACCAGTATTACGGTAATAGTAAGCTGGATTTCAGCCCACAGCTCCCTGAGCCCCGAGCTGAAATCCAGTGAGAAAAGTACCATAATACTGGTATTTACGCTGGTACCTATAGAGCACCAGGCAAGAGACTGTTGATTTAACCTACTTGGATAGTAAAAAAAAGTATGAAGGCAGGACACAGATAGACAGATAGAGCCTGAAACACGTGTGTAATGAGACTCACAGGAAACATGTGCATGTAGATTAACCTGATGTTAAGAGATATGGGGAGCTGCAGAGGAGGACAGGGTAGAGGTCGAGAAGCAGGGTGACTCTATATGAGTCGAGCGAGTGTAAACTATTGTCACCATTGAGTTTAGTTTTTACTTAGGTATTTTTACAATGTATATGAACTGTACAAAGCTTGACACCCTAAGAACCAATCAATCCTTTATATCTTCCCAGGAATGCAATGCATATCTGGACCAAGACAAAATGGCTACATTTAATTATATTTATGCACAGCTTTTCTACGGGTGTACGTAAAGCGTTTGTGACTCAGTGTGTCATTTACCAGGGTCACTCAACTGAGGAAATGACCTTAGCCAGCGATGACAGATTGAATACATATTTAAATAAATGCTTACACGGACTGTCTTCAAGCGAGATCCCAAATAAACACATCTTAGGGTTAAAATGGGGGACATCAACTGGGACATCAACTCTGGTTCTCCGAATGCAATCCAATACAGATTCCAAAAATCTATGCATCCCAGTACACTCCCACCACGTATGTCAAAATGAGCCTGTGGAGTTCCCACATTTCATGTAGTCTGAGTTATTCTGTTTTAAATAATCTGAGAGGGGTAAGATAAACTATATGCAAAATGTACAGGTATATTTGTTGGAATGTCAGGCAAGATGTAGAATCTTTGTACTAGCAGCATAAACTCCCACTCCTCGTCTGATACATGTCCAATGTTTTCCTCCCATTTAAGTCTCAGAAATGCCACGCCATCTGGCAATACATGTATTAGAAGAAACATATACAACATTGAAATCATAATGGGAGCCTATATTAAAAAGAAAGCTTTTGCGTGATGCACTGCCAATTAAGGGTGTGTCAACTCCATATCAGCTCCCCAGTGCATGTCCTAATTGTAGATATGTGTAATACAAAGTATTTGGAATTGCAAATTCTGATTATGGTCGCCCAAATAATTTTAAGTGAATATTAATCTAAAGCCAATTGAAAACATCCCAAACTTGTGCCAAATACTATTCCTTCCTATTTTGGCCAAGTAAATTGTGCAACAGAAGTGTGTCTGGGTCAATATCAGTGCCACCCAAAAACTTATGTGTGGCAGTCGAAATTTTAACTGTCTGTCTGATAATTGGTGTAAGCTTTTATGTTTTCATATCTACAAGTAAAATCTGCAAAAGAGTAAAGTGATGACCCTGTCTACTCACCCAAGATTTGCCTCAAGGTTCCTTCCCGAGAATGTTCCACCCATTCTTCCAAATGGGCCAATTGCGTAGCATAGTAGTATAATTTAAATTTGGAAATAGTCTTAGATGAATTAATTTTAGTTCTTACCCTCTTTTCCTTCCAGATCGCAGAGGATATATGTTTACTAATGGCCTGAAAGACATTACCGAGAATGACATTGGGGATTGTGGTAAGGGATACAAAAATTGAGGTTGAATTATTGTTTTAAATGATTTAACCTAGTTAAGTCTATAGCCAGAGCAATATGAAGGGGTACATATTCTGACATATTATGGGTTAATACCAAGGTATATGAATTTAAAGGTCCTTTGTAGAGAATGATGTTGGCCTTCCTCGCGCGGAATTCCACTACGGAGGGAAAATTAGATCAACTAATCTTAAAACCTGAATAGTCACCTAATCAGTCGATGATCTAAAATAGATAGTCAATTACCCACATCAGCCAGATAAAAGAGCATATCATCAGCATATAAAATAATAGTATCCATAGAATTGTCACTGAGAATCCATGAATATTAGGATGAGCTCTAACATTAAACAGGCAAGACGTTTAATGGCTAATGCGAATAACGCAGATGACAGCCCCTCACCAGACTAAAAGGGTCAGTTCCATAACAGTTAACAAAAATCCAAGTCATCAGAGCTGAATATAGTAGCCTAACCCATTGAATTAACCCAGGGCCCACTCCAGAGTGCTTTATAACCTCCCAGAGATCTGTCCACTCCACTGAATCAAATGCCTTGGCAGCACCAAGAGATAAAACAACTGCTCCTCATCAGACATGTGACATCTGAAAATGTGTTTATAGCTGCCTGAGATTAGAGTTGGTAGCATTAGCAGACAATTCTGTCTGGTCTGAGTGGACAATCTCAGAAATAACTTTGTTGAGCCTTAGTACTAATACCTTTACCAATATATTGATGTATGTGGCCAGTAGAGATATAGGGAGATAGGATTCTATTTAAAGTAAGTATTAATCAGGTTTTGGGATCAAAATGTATTGGGCCTCCAATGGTGGCAAGGTCCCACTTGCTAATAACTGAACACAATTATCTAAAAATCTGGGAATAAAAAATGGTTTAAATTTCTTATAAACTTCTAGAAGTTTATTATTAGGAAACATGTCTATGTCCTCTGTGATGGGGCACCGTGAAATTACACCGTTTTGTGACAATTTAGGTAAATTAATCAATTTATTTAAAGTATTTAAATAGTAATTGAGGTCTCTATATATTGCCTGTGATTGACATAGACATTTATAAAATTCCAAAATACCTAAGCAATGTTTTCACCTGTGAATTGCTTATTATTACCATTATCTATGATAGCTGGTACATTCCTGTTCGACAGTTCACCTCTAGCCATCAGGCCATAAAACTACCACACAAGTCAGCTTGAGTGTATTAAACGTGTTTGGTGAAAACCAGCCTATGCTTGGACTTCTTAAAAGAATGGTCATTTTCCAAGATGGTCTCGGATTTAAACCCTTTGCTCTCTCAGTTAGGCCACCAGATCTTAAATTGTTTCTACTCAGCCTACCCTCCGAAATTGCCATTTTTTGCTTACAGAGAGTTATTTTATAGGTTAGACCGGCGGTTCCCAAAGTGTGCGCCGCGGCTCCCAGGGGTGCCGCGGCGCTGTCACTGGGGTGCCGCGAGCCAGACATAAAAAAAAGAGAAGACAGAAACTTACCAAACAGCGCAGCGCCGGGACCCAGCAGCCTCCTCTTTCCCGCAGCAGCTGTCACTGGCGTCTATATTCAGTGACAGCTGCGGGAGAGAGGAGGCTGCTGGGTCCCGGCGCCGCGCTGATTGGTAAGTTTCTGTCTTCTCTTTTTTTTATGTCTGGCGTGGGGCAGAGTTAAAAGTATGGTGGCACCGGAGGGGGACAGTGTGGCAGCGGAGGGGGACAGTGTGGCAGCGGAGGGGGACAGTGTGGAAGCGCAGGGGGACAGTGGAAAGCTGAGGGGGACAGGGTGACAGCGGAGGGGGACAGGGTGACAGCGGAGGGGGACAGGGTGACACCGGAGGGGGACAGTGTGGCAGCTGAGGGGGACAGTGTGACAGCGGAGGGGGACAGGGTGGCAGCGGAGGGGGACAGGGTGACAGCGGAGGGGGACAGGTGGCACCGGAGGGGGACAGTGTGGCAGCGGAGGGGGACAGGTGGCAGCAGAGGGGGACAGGTGGCAGCAGAGGGGGACAGTGTGACAGCGGGGGGGGACAGCAGGCAGCAGAGGGGGACAGTGTGACAGCGGAGAAGGACAGCGGGCAGCAAAGGGGAACAGTGTGGCAGCAGAGGGGGACAGTGGGCAGCAGAGGGGGACAGTGTGACAGCGGAGGGGGACAGCGGGCAGCAGAGGGGGGCAGCGTGACAGAGGGCTGCAGATGGGGCAGCGTGACAGAGGGCTGCAGAGGGGGCAGCGTGCCTGGGGGTAGAGGAGGGGGACAGCGTGGCAGAGGGCAGAGGAGGTGACAGAGGGCAGAGGAGGGGGACAGAGGGCAGAGGGGGCAGCGTGAGAGAGGGCAGAGGAGGGGGGACAGCATGACAGAGGGCAGAGGAGGGGACAGCATGACAGAGGGGGCAGGGTGCCTGGATGCAGAGGGGGCAGAGTGCCTGGATGCAGAGGGGGCAGAGTGTCTGGATGCAGAGGGGGCAGTGTCTCTGGATGCAGAGGGGCATTTTTGCATACAACTAAATAAAGTATTTTTGTCGTGACCTAAATACTTATTACAATTTTTTGACCCAACTACTTCTAAAACAGGACTGCTCAGTAATTATTTTGGAGGGGTGCCTTGAAAAAATTTGGAGACTCTACGGGTGCCGTGAACTGCAAAAGTTTGGGAACCACTGGGTTAGACATTTTTAACCTCTCATTGGGGTAGTAATGTACTCAAGGAAGAAGATTGTGTTATATACTTTTTTCAAAGCATTCGAACTCTTGGGTTCATTTCTGATTTTAGATATTTTTAGTTATTCTTACATACCATCCAACTATCTCAAATTAGGCTGGACCATCCTGAATTGTTGACCTCAACTTACCTGAAAATGGGCAGTTTCATACCAAAGTGGGCAGTTTTGGTCAAATCTGGGCAGGGTTCGAGTAAATTGGGGGTGGAGATAATTTTGTTCTGATTACGCATGTTTGAATGCTGGGAGGTATGCTATTCTTACTTCTTTGAAAAATAGTTTTTAAAGTTAAAAATAACAGAAGTAGCATAAAAATATACAACTGGTACAGTCTCTAGTAGAGAAGATGGTAGATATAACATACACTTTATACCATATACATTTATATAGCTCAAGAAAGTATATAACTACTTTAACAGTTTAACTGGAAGCTGAAACTGAGTTTCTCATTTCATGCATGTGCCAGGCCCCACATTGTTACGGCAAGCAGTACGGCATAAACTTATAGAACAGTTGACGAGGTCTTCACCTTGAGCAGCCGCCTTTCCCGTAGAGACTGGTTACGCTCACAGGTACTCACATGCCCCCAGGTCTTAAACTCTAAGTAGTATAAGTTTATACTCACACAGCTGCACACAGGTACACGAAACGGAGGCAGGCCAGCGATCTTGCAGACTAGACAGAGCACCAGAGGGGATGTCAGGTACCAGCAGGGTCGGGGTCACAGGCAAAGGTTCAGTATCCGAGGACAGGCGATAGGTCAAGGTCACAGGCAAAGGTTCAAGATCCAGGGACAGGCAACAGGTCATACACAGGAAATCCAATCAAAGGTTCTCAGGAACAATGGCTCAGGAGCAGGCTATACCCTGAGAGACAGAACTATAACTGGCAGGGAGGCTAAGCCCTCCCTGCCTTATAAACGAACACTGGCCAATAGGGTAAGGGGAGTGATTACCCCTAGAGACTGTCCTATTGACCCCCACCTGCTAATTAGCACCTAATGCCGGGACGCGGTGCTATGTCCTACAGCGTCCCGACTGTTGCCTAGGCAACAGCCGGGACGTGACCCGGAAGTGATGTCCCGGTCGTCATAACGACAGCCGGGACGCGGAAGAGAGAGTCGCGGCACCTCGTAACACACATGGGTTCCAGAGTGATAAGTAACCTTTGTCACTTGGATAGTGTTGCTGTGACAGCTGTGTGATACTCACAACAATAATATTAAAATGGGGTATAAGAAAGCGCACCCATCTATGTGATAAGCCTTACTTTAATAAATAGGCCCATATACATGTTCACATGACATAAACATTCACGTCTATTAAGTGTCATACAAAAAAACTAGCTTATTTTATAGAACTTTGTGATCAATAACTTAGAAACAAAAAATCCTTTGTGGATGAAATAAAAAAAAAGGAAACATGGAATTCTGTATTCCATTTCACATTTAAACACTTATATTTGTCAAGCTTGCTACAGCCAAGGAAAATGCAAATTCACTCCAGAAAATATTTGGGTGGGGTAAAACCAGTTAAAGGATATGCTTTTGCATGCACAATCTTGAAAACAGTCTGTACAAGAAACTGTCCAAGTATCCAATTTGAAGTATTACCCAAAACTATAGTGCATATCGAATATTGGAAATATGAGAAGAATAAAACACAAATTACGTGTCATATGACTAGTGGCTTTTCAAAAACCATTTCAATGAACAAACAAGTCAAGCATTTTTAATACCTAACAAATCTAGAACAGTTGTCTTGTGACAATTCTCACCAAAATAACAAAAGAAAAAATCTGTAACTAAAAATGTCTAAAGCACTTAGAATTTAATTACAAAAGCCACAGAAAAAATTATGCAACATAAAAAGTAAGCAGTATGATACACCATTTCTTTCATTTAAACTCAATCAAGCTGTACTTTATGCTCTTTATTTAAAGAATGTCTGCAAATCTATAACAGGTAACAAAGTAAGGTTGGTGTGACTGGATCACGTTTATAAATAACTTATGGTATAAATTTATTTAAAAGGAAATAGCGCAGGGCGCTTATTTATATAGTTGCACTTATTTTTGATATTGTGGGTATGTTGGTAAAAGAGAAATCTTTATTTATGAGACCAGGGAAAAAACTTGTTTGTTTTAACCTTGCTAGAGGAAATGCATTCTTTCTGATGTATATATCTGATACAGTAAGCCTTTGTTTAGGAAGTTTTTTGTGTATCTTCTTGTAAGGAAATGCCTTGTTTGGGGTTTTGCAACTTCTCTTGGGGAATTCTTTTTTTTGGAGGAAATGTGTATTCTGCAACTGTTGCAAGAAAGTACCCATGCTAATCTCATGTTAATTAGATCTTTTGATGTGGAGGAAAGGAAGTGGTAATTAGACTTGCTGTCAGATGTCCACTGTGTCCAAAATAAGAAGCAGGAAATCACAGCAAGGTTTTAGGATATCCCAGATAAGCATAAATATTGTTAGCTTTACATTGCATGTAAATCCATGCTTTGGTAAACAAATTGCATCCTGATTCTAAAAATAGCCTGTGTCTAAAACTGTATAAAAAGAGAACCCTTGCACACTGAAATGTATCATACTGATGTTCCATCTGAGGACCACTGATACCTTTAATCAGTGGAACTGTCCTTGTCAGGACACTTGAGCGAAATAAACATAACTCTCTGCTTCAAGACTCTGCTTGACAACTTCTTCAATATTGCTGTAATCCTGTGGCCTACAGATTAGACCCTAAATTTAATCAGTCCTCCAGCTGTTCTGAGGTTTGGACCCAGCCCCTAGTTTCACCGCTCTGCCCGCTACCCAGCAGCTTTGGACAGTGTGATAGGCCAGGGGGGAATCCATCTACAGCACCCTGATCCATAGTAAGCAGTCAGGCGTACCAGCCCAAGTATACTAGCACGGAATTACACTAGCAGCGACAGTTACCCAGAAGGAATGTGGTTCTGGCTGCCATAAAGGAGTCCAGTGGTGACAGCAGGCTCCTCCTACTGTGCAGGAGGGGCGTATTCGGAATAACAAAAGGGGACGGTGGCAAAGTAATCCCAGCAAAAACAGACAGGGTGGCATAGGTGGTCCATCCTGTCACAGTTGGGTACACTCTACAGGTTTTTCACATGAGTATCGGGCCAATCACATGATAAATATTGCATTGGTGTGTTCTCTACAATGATGAATGATTCGTTCAAAAACACATCATATCATTTGATTTGCTTTTATAAACGAACAAAAAATCTCGGTCAAGATTTGAACGATGTTGTTCCAATTCTGCAATGTGTATGCACTCACGAACAGCAGTGTAGGCAGATCTCCATAGAGTTGACAGAGTCATGATCTTTTCAGTCGATGATAATGACAGATGAAGAGCACAGATCTGAAAGTAAATCTTGTAAAATGTGTATAGTGTGTACACATGAATCGGCATGCTGCTCGGGACTTTCAGTCGTTGGTAAAATCATTAACGATATCCCATCTGGAGAAATTTTTTGCAGTGAGTACCCAACAGGCAAACATCTCAGATAAAAAAAAAAAGCATCAGAAACTCCAAATAACACGAAAATGGGAACAAATAATAATAAAATAAATAGACAGATTGCCCGTTATGTGTAAATAAATTACAGAATCTTTAACTCATGGTTCATCAACATCTGATGGAAGATAACATACTTGCATTTTGCTACAATAGCTGAATAGTGAACCTGGTAGTCACAACCATCTCTTCCAAGATTATAATATGATGTACTTGTCCATCCAACACTCATTTCAGCAGGATCAGTGAAATGCAAAGATAATAAAACAAAAGAGATAGAAGGAAGTAGACAAATGTCAAATGCTTGTGATTTTTCAAACTACTTAATATCCTAAGTCCTGGTCATTTAATAGTTGCCTGTCCTGATTCCTAAAGGTAGAAGTTGGGAGGTGTGCTGTATTAAAACCTATATTGAAAAAAACATGAAATTGGAGAAATTAGAGTTGGAGGCATCTACTAGATTTGTATATTTTCCAGTGTGTGTGATATTTCTCATAAAACATTAATTGCAATAACCGGAACACAGCAATGCAAAATATCTCAGCATCCACAAACACAAGAAGCAATAAATGACAAGCAATAATTAAAATGATAAAATAAAATGAATACAGCTAATAGTTTCCATCATATCACCTATTCCACCACTTCTCTACAAAGATGAGCTGCTTCAAGTTGAGTTTCTCTTGTAGAGTTGGTGTGAAGAGGTGCCAGGTGGGGGACTTACCTGCTTGATGACATCAGGATGCAGGTAAGCCTTCTTTCCTTGCAGCGTCCCCTGGCATTGGCTTGCCCCGTCATTAAGTCCTGCCGCTGCGATGGTCTGATCAGACCAGTACAGGATGCCAAGAGATGAGGAAATGAGGAGCAGCGTGATCAAGAAGAGAAAAAAAAAAAGAAGAAAAAGGCACAGGAGCACAAAAATAGAAGAGGACAGATACCTTAGCTTTAAGAAGTCGGAGCCTCTTCTGACCGAACAGTAGAAGAGGTGCTGCCAGCTGGAGAAACTGGAAAAGACGTACAGTAAGCGACGAGAAGAAGGTCTGTTTCCTGTGTGGAGCAGATAAGTATGGTTCTCATGCTCTGCTCCCTGACACCTATGTCGGACACAAGGCCCGTGAGGCATTTTGAGCACTAGGCCCATGCAGCATTAATGGACACAAGGCCCGTGGCGCGTAGATGTAATTTTCTAAGACCCTTTGTCATTGAGTTGAGGGAACCAGTAACAGGCTTAGAGGCTTGTGGACACATTATACAGTAGTAGCCTGTGGGTTAAAGTTAATCCAGGTACTAGGCCTGGTACCAGTAGGAGGTAGCCCTGTGACTCAGTGAGACCGTGCCCAGTCTGACCCCAATTGTAGATTTAATCCCCAGGTGGCCAATTTGAGGTGGCCTCTTATAGACAAGTAAGAAATACTCCATTGTGCCCTTGCCTTCAATAGTTAAGCCCACAATAAAGGAAGATGCTTGAGGTGCTTCCCAAATACCGGATACAAGAGTCTGCCCCTCATTAAAGATAGTTATTTAGTATCTGATATTGTAACTTGCTGTCGGTCATTCTGTGGATTGGTGTATGGAACTGTGGGGATTGTAGACAGGGTAGTAAACTACACTTAGTGCTAATAGTCAATATTGTGCAGCATACTGGTCACATAGAATGTGGTTAGGACCAGGGCACTGCTGTTATATTGTTGTTGTAGCTAGCACTAGATAGCATGGTATATACTGGCCCAGTAGACAGTTCTATGGGTGGGCTGTTGTGTGTCACATTTTCTACTAGAAACCAATCCTGGGAATCACAGATTACCATCAAGAAGAGAGAGTGACTACCCGGTGAGTATCATTCGTTTGGTTTCGTCTTTCTTTAGGTGGGGTCCTCATTAGTAAATCGGTAAGATATTCCACTCTGTATTACTGCATTTCAAATAATGGTTGTGGTTTCTCCCCTAGACTGAAGCGGTGTGTGGGGAGCTATGCTGAGTCGGTACAAATGGTAGGTGGACCAATCAGGATGAAGTAAAATATGTAATCTATCTCTTTCTACTGGTATTTTTCATCACTATTCAAGTATGCAGTGATTACTCCTATTTTAAAAAAACAAGATTCTGACCCAAACTCTCTCTCAAATTACTGCCCCATCTCTCAGCTCACATGCCCCTCCAAGCTTCTTGAGAGAATTGCTTACACTCGCCTCACATACTTTCTTACAGCAAACAACCTACTGTTAGGCAGTCGCGGCGGCCGTGGGCACCGCCGCAACTCACTGTGGCTCCGCCTGGCGTCCCCGGCCGTCGCTATGACGACCGGGACGTCACTTCCGGGATTTGGGCCGTCCGTTGCCAGGGCAACGGCCGGACACTGAAAGTAATCTTCATGCGCTCCGACAGGCTGTGTAGCCGAGCGCATGCTCAGTAGTATTTCTCAGGTTGTGTGCTGATTAATCAGGGCATTCATTTATTAGCCTACACCTGAGTGTAGGTCCAGGGGCAGCTCTGATTTGTCTAGCTGTATAGCAGGCAATTAGCCTGCAAATGTGCACTCAAGCTCCGATTGGTCTGCCTGTATATTTAAGGCAGTGAGGTCTGCAGCCTCACTGCCGGATATAGCTTTCTGTTATCAGTCCTGCTGACCTGCTCTGCTCCTTGTTCCTATCCTGTGGATAGTCTATTGGATTGCCTGGGTATGACCCCTTGCCTGGATTTGGACCCTGCCTGTGTTTTTTGTGACCCCGACCTCTGGCGTGTTTACTGACTTTCCTGTTTGCTCGTGGCCCTTGACCTTGGCTTGTTTATTGGATTCGCTGTCTGCTGCCGGCCCTCGACCCTTGCCTGGACTTCACTTCGCTTTCCTGGGTTCTCCCCAGCCGGTACGCACTTCACGACCCTCTGTTAGTCTGCGGCCAAGTCTGTCCCCACCACTAGGGGCTCCAGTGAACACTAGACTGGCAGAGTAGACTCCGGGTTGTGTTGTACCGGCTGGAGGGGTTCCTAACATCTACTGGATTCTCTGCAGTCAGGCTTTCGCACTCAACACTCGACAGAGATGGCGCTAACCAAGGTTGTCAATGATTTGATCACAGCACTAAGTAAAAGCCATTACTCTCATCTAATTCTCCTGGATCTCTCTGCTACATTTGACACTGTTGACCACTCTCTCCTCATACAAATGCTACAATCCCTAGGTCTTGAAGGCACTGTCCTATCCTGGTTCTCATCCTACCTATCTAATCGTTTTTTTCAGTGTTAATTTCTCTGGAACCTCTGCTCCACTTCCTTTATCAGTTGGAGTATCACAAGGCTCAGTCCTAGGTCCTCTGCTATTCTTGATCTACACCACGTCTCTTGAAAAACTAATAAGCTCCTTTGGATTTCATTATCATTTCTATGCGGATGATACACAAATCTACCTATGCTCTCCTGATCTTTCACCATCTGTGTTGTCTCGTGTTACTGACTATCTTTCTGCCATTTCATCTTGGATGTCTTCTCGCCAACTCAAACTCAATCTTTCAAAAACTGAATTAATAATATTCCCACCAAAATACAGAAGCTTCCTGCCTGACATTTCTATTTCTGTTGATAACATGACCATAAATCCCACCCCGCAAGCTCGCTGCCTAGGTGTAATCCTTGACTCACAACTATCATTTATTCCCCACATCGACTCTATATCTAAAACATGTTACATACATTTAAAGGACATTTCCAGAATATGCACATATCTCACACAAGACACTGCAAAAACCGTAATTCATGCACTCATCATCTCCCGCATCGACTATTGCAATTCCCTCCTTACTGGTCTTCCCAAAGTCAGATTTGAACCCCTACAATCTATTTTGCATGCAGCGGCTAGATTGATTTTCCTTGCAAACTGTTCTTCCTCTGCTGAGCCACTTTGCTAGACTCTACATTGGTTGCCTGTATTTCAATGAATCCAATATAAAATTCTTCTACGAACATACAAGGCCGTCAACAAAATTGCACTGACATACATCTCCTCACTTGTCTCAAAATATCTCCCAACTCGACACCTCCGTTCTGCACAAGATCTTTGTCTCTCTTCCACTCTCATCACATCCTCCCATTCCCAGTTACAGGACTTTTTTAGGGCTGCACCCACTTTGTGGAATTCCCTCCCTTGCAAAGTAAGACTTTCCTCTAGTCTTCAAACCTTCAAGCGTTCTCTGAAAACCCACCTCTTCAGTCAAGCTTATGATATTCCTCAACCAGCATCTTAATCTCCCTAGGCTACCCTATTACCAACCTCTACACAGCTAACACAAGACAACAACCCTCTGACCAACATTGCTGTGTGACTGATCACACAGCCCACTCAATACTTTTACCTTTGCATTCTAGCTGGTCCAATGTGCAATATGATGTAGCACATGCCCTTGTATTTCAAACTCCCATTGTCCCATAGATTGTAAGCTTGCGAGCAGGGCCCTCTTACCTCTCTGTCTGTATGTATTACCCAGTATTGTTTTATTAATGTTTGTTCCCAATTGTAAAGCGCTACAGAATTTGCTGGCGCTATATAAATAAATGTTGATGATGATGAGGTAAAAACTCTGTGTGCATCTGTCGTTTCCCATAGTAGTGACATTGACCCAAGTATTTATTCAATGTTACTGAAATTGCAAGTCATTTCTTGATGACTGTGAAGGCATTTGTTAAAACTAAGTCCTGTTTCCTATCTATATCCATTTCTGTCACTAAATCTTGTCTATGTTTCATTCTTATGTATATGTCTTCTCTATACTTCTAGCTAAGATGTGTATTGTTGCAGTATAAGAAGCAACTTGTATGTTTTCCATTAATAAAAATAGACTTACAGCTGAGCAGGACATTGTGATTCTACAACCCCAGCATGCTGTGCTCATGGGAGGCTGACTGGTCAGAACATGCATTAAACTAGTTCTATACAATTGAGACCATGCTCAGTATCAGGAAAAAAAATTAATGCAACAGCCCCTTCTTCTATGTGGCTTGTCTAAGTCCCTCTGTTTTATACCTATGTATGGATATATTTTCTCCTGTGTGTTGCCTGTCTCCCTTTCGATTTGTCAATGTCTTGTCTAGTTTTCTCTTTTCTATAACAATGTTTTGCTATTGTCCCTGTCTTTCCCTATGTTTTTGTGTTTACTCGCTTTTCTTATTTTGTTTTGTCTGTGGTCCATTCCCCCCCTCCTCATGCATCTGGTCATTGACCCGTTGCCCCATTCCTACCTTTATCTTGTCTGTTGGCCTTTCACCCATCCTTATTTGTGTGTACTTTCCCAACCACTCCTTATTCCTGCTATATATGATCAGTGGTTCATTCTCACCTCATTCTGTGTCTTTTCATTGCTCACCTTTCCTCTGTATTTTTTGTGGTCCATTCTCCAATCTTCCGGTGTCTGATCAGGATCCCCTCCTTGTGTGTTTGGTCATAACTGCAATGTCACCGAGCTCTGATGCCCCAATATTATACAATCTGCTTCTGTGCTGCTTAGACTTTAGCCCTGCATGGCAGCTCTTTTATGCATGTGATGTCAACCTGTATATGACCCATTATGTGCACCCACCTCTCTCTCTTACACAGCGCTCCTCTTCCATCTACCTAAAAGAGCAAACTCTGCAGATAGTTGATCTACTGGTTTAATGTAAGAATATTGGCATTATCATTGAATTCATTTCTGACAGGATATCTACTGATGTCCATTGGCCTCAGGCTGATATATGGTGGGCAAGTCTGTTAAACCAGCCCTGTAATGTTTTTAATGTGGAGTCGACAGGACTGGGAGAGAGACTGGATGTGAGGAATAAAGCAGAGGGCGGAGTCAAGTGTGACACCAAGGCAGTGGGCTTGGGAGACTAAGGAAATTGTGATGTTATTGACATTGAGGGAGATTTGAGGACAGGTGGTGACTCTGGCAGGAGGGAAGATAATAAGCTCTCATGTTGAGCTTTAGGTAGTGTTGGGACATCCATGTGGAGATAGCAGAAAGGCAGTTGGGCACATGAGAAAGTACAGAAGGAGAGAGGTCAGGGGAAGAGATATAGATTTGGGTGTCATCAGCGTAGAGGTGGTATTGAAGGCCGAACAACATGCAATATATAACCTTAATCGGGTCAAAGGCAAGGTAGGAAGCTCAAGTGACATACATAATACCAATAAGAGGATAGTGATTATATTGTGAATGATACAGTTTATCAATCATTCCGATAATTTATAGTAATGTTATACAGAGTCAATGTATTTAACACTTTTGCTTTTTATGCTAAGTATTACTCAGGTTTCTTCCCTTTAACCAGGGTACTAGGTAATGATAAATTCGTAATTATAATAATTTATTTATTGAATGTCTTTTATGGTAATTTAAGGTCATTCATTTCCTGTTTATGGAATCTTTAATTTTTGGACTTTTTGGATTTACATTGCAATATTCACACTATATAGTCAAACATTGATTGGATTTTGCTATCCTCCTACTGGCTGATGTGCAGTACACTCAAGCTTTCTACCCTATCCTTGATGTATAAAGTACATTTAATTATGTCCTGAAAACAAAATAACTGTGCGCCCATTAACAAAATATTTTTCACAAATTTTTACAGGAGAGCCCTGTTTATTTTGGCGTTAAAAGCATGCATCAAAATAATCCATCAATCTGATATACAGTATTTCTCAACGTATCACCTGAGATATCACCAAGGTGACGAGAGAACTTGGACAGCATACTGATACAGTGGAAAGAAAACGTTGATCTCCAGACAACTTGAGCAAGAGCATCCGATCTCAAAAATTGCTGGAAGTGTTACAATAATCATTGTAGGGGTATTACCAAATCAGTGGTTGATTTAGAAATCACGATCTCAGATGTTTCCAAGAATACTCTGTTCAACACGTTGGAGCCATGTCTAAAACTTGATAGAGTGTACAGAATTATGGGGAATATTGTGGTTTGAGTACCTGTGTAGGCAAACAACTACAGCTCTCTACATGGTAACTTGATATGCAAACTCAAAAGATACTACCAAAATTGGGATCAACCCTTTGTTTGCAAGTTGTTTTTTTTAGCAAATCAATACGACTTTTTTTGTAAAATTCTCTACTGTTTGCTAGCAAAAGTGCCCACAAATGACATTTCAATCACCCAATCTTCCTTTCTAACTTCTTCCTAGGAAGCTTTGCTGATAATTCAGGTTTATGTGTAAACGGCTCTAAATGAAATGTTCCATATCTTCTTCTCCCAGAAGCTTTGCTACTTAAGCTAAAATAGGATTGTATTTATTTTTATTTTATTTATAATTTTGGTGCCATCAGAAATAGTATCATACATACACCAAGTTCCAAATCCAATATTGCCATTGAAGAAAGAACAAAAAAACATATATTTTCTTGCGCTGCACTGAAAATAGAAAAAGGAAAAAAAAAGGGAGGGAGTGAAAGCAGAAATTTATTGGTGAGAAGAGACAAGGAGACAAAGTCCTAAATAAGGAGCTCCTTGTCCATGGACATGGAGCTTAATCTAGAACAGGGCACTTTGGGGGTACATCAAAGGAAAGAATGACATCACAGTGAGAACGCTTAGCCTTTGGAGGAGGTACTAAGGTTCTTTTCTCTTAGGAAGGACCTTGGTAAGGGGGGTTAATCACCATCACGGGAGTCCATGATGTCTATCGAACTAAACCAGTTTGCAAAGATGTCAGAGTGTATGTCCCCAACCAAAGAGTTATATTATCCATTGTAATGTAGAAATCTATGCAGCGGAACCTATCCACAATTATCGTGGGAGAAAGAGAAGGCAAGTAAATGTGGATCAGAACTCTAGTGTTGTTCAAGTGCTTCAGTAAACATCTCTTATACTTGGATACAGGTTGATCAGGGAGGAGACAACAACAAGGGTCAGCCAGAATAAGATTCCCCATTATTTCACTAGAAAGTCTTTTAACATTGGACAAAAATGGAATAATGTAAACGCATTCCTACCAGATGTGGAAGAGGGACCCTTTGGATTAATGAATCTCCAACAGGAAGGGGGAAACATTCTGAGAGAAATTATGGATAGTCTCGGGGTAACTATACCACATAGTCAAAAGTTTCTAAGAGCATCCATGTGTCACCTGGTACACTTTGGACCAGGGAATTTGATCCATTCGTGAGACAAGGTCTCTAAATCAACGCCTCTGAGAAGCATAGTTTGGAGTCAAATAACACTTCCTTAAAGATTTTATATATGTTCAATATGATATGTGTCATAGGAGACTGTCGAGTGCACATAGTCTTGAACTGGGATAGTTCTCTGCCTATGACTTTTGGACCTCCCAAGGAGGTTATGAAATGCATAAGTTATGTGAAGCCCAACAGTTTAAGTCCTGGTAAGGAAAACTATTATTTAAATACTACGAAGGATCTTAATCTTTCATTAAACACCAGTTGGCCCAACCGCCTGGGTCCAAAACCTAAATGCCTCCTGTTGAAAACCAGGCAGGAAGTTTGAATTTAAAATTATTGATGTAAGGCGTGGGCAAACCGAGGACAAAGTCGAAGTGTCCTCAGAAAAGTCAAGGGTAGGGCCTATTGTCAGAAGAGAGACCTTTGCTATTTCCTGGATTCAGGGTATAGGGCATCTCAATGTCATTGTACTCTCCACTTCCTTCCATTGTTTCAATCCATCCCTCCTGGACCACTCCAAGGGCTAGATTTACTAAGCTGCGGGTTTGAAAAAGTGGGGATGTTGCCTATAGCAACCAATCAGATTCTAGCTTTCATTTATTTAGTACTTTCTACAAAATGACAGCTAGAATCTGATTGGTTGCTATAGGCAACATCCCCACTTTTTCAAACCCACATATTAGTAAATCTAGCCCCAAGATTCTGTTATGATTATAACATTGCACCCCCAGACAAAGGAACGAACAGTCTTCTAGAGTTTAAGTAGGAGTACACTGGCTATTTGACATATATTATTCAGCTCAGAATTACACAGTATATGATCTAAAATTATTTCAGATAGTGGCTCTACTTGCACTTTAAAACCTGCAGACATTACTTGCTATATACAGCTAAAAAACAAATATTTTAAATTGACGCTTTCCCTTTTTTCTGAATTCTAGGAACTTCATTATCTAGAGACTCTAGACTTCATTGGTATGATCTATTACATAGTGGTCCTTCTTACCAAAATGAAATACAAAAGAGTGCAAACATTTATATTATCTTCACATTTTACAAGTTAAATATGTCTATTGGAAACAACATGTAATATGCACACGTAATCTGACTCCATTAGAATTAGAAGCAAACTCAGGTAAAGGGTGCACATTTGCACATGGACAAACCATGTTACAATGGGTGGAAATGCAATTTGCTTTTGCATTGAAAATATTGTGTGCTTTTGTATGCATCACACAAATCCTGGAAATCTTAATTTTATCACTTCAACTTAGAGTTGACCTAAGACAAGTCCAACTCCACATCTGTCTGCACATTTAAAATTTACCCTCCCCTTATGTAGCACAGCACATGTGAAAATGTACACCTTATAGCTGGATTTGCTTTTAGCTAAAATAAGCTAAACTGGTATTAATATATTTATTTTCAGACTTTTGGATACAAATCCAGGCATAATACTTTCATACTTCCCCCACCAGCGTGGAATACCTAACAACCCTGCAGTTAATTTTTCCTTAGATACTGTAACCTTGTTGTTTGATTATAGCTAAACATTCATTATAAAATATAAATATTTTGATAGGACTGTACAATTGCACAGCATCTCCAAATGATAAATCTGCATACAAGTACACCTATAACTTGAGTGGTTCAGCTGCATATGCTCATTTTATTATTATTGATGATTTATAAGGAGCCAATGCTCTGCAGTGCTGTATAGAAGGGAAACAGGACACACATAAACAAAATCAATACAGACATGAAAGCAAAGGGTAAGACAGACCCTGCTCATTAGAGAGCTTACATTCTAATTAGAAGATGTGAAAACAAGAGGCGAGTCAGTGTGACTCAGACTGGAGATTGAAACAGATGTGGTGCATTAGTGTGATAAGTAACTACTGGAGTCAGTGGCGCACGCAGGGGGGGTTTCTGGGTCTCCAGAAACCCCTCCCCTCTGCTAAGTGCCCACATAGCGGCACTGTACTATACAGCAGCCACGGCGCTGTCAAAGAAGTGTCCGCAGCGGTGCTGTATTGTATACAGCACCACCGCGGACGCTTTTTTGACAGTCCCGCGGCTGCTGTATAGTACAGTGCTGCCGAAACGGAGCTGCTGCGCATGCGCCCGCGCTCTCTCGCTGTGTTTTTTGGTTCGTTTTTTTTCCGGTGGGGGGAAACCCCCCCTAACAATCCTGCGTGCGCCCCTGGGAGTAGGATAATTGCTAATAAAAGACATGTGTTTTCAAAGAGGGTCTAAAGATTTGAGGACCGCGGGACAGTTTGATAAGATGTGATAAGTAATTCTGTAAGTGGGGAGCAGCACGGGAGAAATCTGATAGGCAGGAGTGAGAGGTGGTTTCCAGAGAGAGGCCTCAGTCAGAGGTAGTTCTAAGAGGGTGAAAGGGAGAGTATGTTGATATGATATTTGAGATATATGAAGGGGTAGGGTTCTTGAGGACTTTCTAAGGTTGAGCAATTTGAATTGGACTCTGAAGGACACAGGGCGCCAGCGTAAGGATTTGCAAAGTGGTGCAGCAAATGTGAAGCTGTGAGGGGGAATCAGTCTTGCAGCATCAATTAAGATAGATTGAAGTGGGGATAGATGTGTTCATGTACAAGGGTAATGGGCAGCATGATGGCTAAGTGGTTAGCACTTCTGCCTCACAGCGCTGGGGTCATGAATTCAATTCCCGACCATGGCCTTATCTGTGTGGAGTTTGTATGTTCTCCCTTTGTTTGCGTGGGTTTCCTCCCACACTCCAAAAACATACTAGTAGGTTAATTGGCTGCTATCAAAAATTGACCCTAGTCTCTCTATCTCTCTGTCTGTGTGTGTATATTAGGGAATTTAGACTGTAAGCTCCAATGGGGCACGGACTGATGTGAATGAGTTCTCTGTACAGCGCTGAGGAATCAGTGGCGCTATATAAATAAATGGTGATGATTATGATGATGATGAAGGGTGCTGTAAGTTCACGCTAACCAAGATCACATTAATGTTGTAAACACAGAGCTCTAAAAGGAGATGTCCACTGAAATATAATATTTGCTATTAATCCCCTTTTCCCAAAATAGCAGAACTGCAGTGGTCTGATGTTCACTTTACCTTCGCTGAGATCTCAGCTATTTTTCCTGCTGCAAATGCTAAGACAATGCTATCTACATACAAATTCCAGTCGGAGAGTCAACACTCTATATGCTACTACGGTAGAGGAATTTGCATTTAGAGAGGCACTTTGGAAGTGGAGGTATCTCTCAAATAGCAGGAGTCATGGACATCCACTGCCAGTTAGAGTAAGTGGTTTAAAATGAACTATGCTTCTTTTGTGTTGACATTTCATTAAAGCTGCATAACCACATAAGTGGCAGACCATTAAAGCTCATTGCTTAACAATATCTGTGGAGGAAGATGAGCAGGAGGACCAATTAGAAGCTGCAATCTCCATAAATGCAACTTCTTAATGGGCTTTCTGCCTGCCACAATGCAACATAATGAAGCTCTAGTTTTTTGTTTGGGACTGTGAGATGAACCATGGAGCCTCAGCTGAAATAGAACAGGTTAGGGTATAGGTAATGCAGCTTTAAAGAAGGTGGCCAGGAAGTATGGAGGAGGAAAACAGCTGGGTATTTAAGTGGTGTTAAATAGTGTACTGAAAATATACAGGAAACAACTTTCTTCAGTGCTGTAAGGTTACTTGGTGGACTGAATATTTTTTTACTGGGGTAAAATGTATAAATGTATTTTAAAGTGACATATTCAATCTATGAAGGCAAATGTGTAGCTTCTCTACAAACTTACTGCGTAAAATCAATTTCCCAAATAAGCTTTGATCTCGTTCATGTGTGTTGCAATTCCAGCGGTGATGTCGAAACTGATGCTGACATTCTGATGTCCATTCCCTCATCCCTATACCAATAACATTCATAATTTCAGGATAACGCTGACAGAGCTGCCTCTGGTGAGTCACCAAACCAGGTACATTATTGCACATTACTCGGGAAGAAGTAGATGAGAAACCAACAGCTCCCATGTACCTATACAAAGGAAACACATAATTTAGGTAAATGTGCAAATTATTGGCTACATAGTATTTCATCATTACAGCACAAATGCGGGTGCCAATATTTAGGCATGCTTTGCCGACATACATCACAGGTCATTCGAATTCAGTAATTCATTTTGTAGGCTTATTTTAAAAGACATTTGGCCAATTCTCAGATATATATGAAAAGACAATAAGAACATAAACATTTTGTATCTATTACAAAACTGTAAAGTGCTGTTTACAGTTACCTCTTTACAGAGGGAGCCCCCTGATGCATTTGATTTTTTTTCTCTCTTGTGATTTTTTTTTTAAAGAATATTTATTATTAACTAGTAGAGATCACTCCATGACAGGCAGTCTGGCAGCAGCCAAGAATGAGATCGCTGTATTCTGATTTGCTGCCATGCTGATTCTCAGTGAGTCCACGCAAACTTCCACCATGATGGAGGTACTACTGTGGTCAGCCTTACAGGTACCATGATATGGATGCATGTACAGGTGGGTGTTGGTGCCATGATATTGAGGAGCATTAATACAGGAGTGCATGATATGGGGAATGCATAAAGCGAGGGGGGCATGTTATAAGGTTATATCAATTCAGGAGGTAATGATGATATGAAAGAGAATAAATACAGCAGTAGCATGACATGAGGAGAATCCTTGTAGGAGTATATATGGTGGTCATTAGGATGTGCTCTGTATTGTATATCGGTCCCTAGGTGCTCTCGTAATTGTATTTCAATTAGCAGGATTCTCTCTGTATTGTATATGAGTCACTAGATGTTCTCTATATTGTATACCAGATACTAGGGGGTATATTTACTAAACTGCGGGTTTGAAAAAGTGGAAATGCTGCCTGTAGCAGCTAATCAGATTCTAGTTATCATTTATTTAGTACATTCTACAAAATGACAGCTAGAATCTGATTGGTTGCTATAGACATCATCTCCAGTTTTTCAAACCCGCAGTTTAGTAAATATACCCCTAGGTGTTCTCTATATTGTATATCAACCACTAGGGTGCTATTTGCATTGTATGGGAGTCAACAGTATGCTTTCTGTATTGTATGGTAGTAACTAGGTGTTAATAATTAAGGTGGGCATTGAACCTGTTGCTTGGCAATGGTAACCGTTGACCTATGACTGCTAGGACTTGAGAGGCACTGACTCACTTTCTATCACCTGTGTGTGATAGTTAAGGCTTAGCTAGTGTGCTGTGAATACTATATTTGTATTGACCCAGACCATTATTTGACATTGCTGCTTTTCTCCTGCCCTTGACAACTGCTTGTTATCTGGATTTGTTTTTTAACCTCTTCCAGCCTGCTTATTGAATTTTGCCCTGAACTCTGCCAGCCCTGACCCCAGATTGAATTACCAATATTTCTACTGAAGTCTGCCAGCCCTAACCTCATTTTGTATTACTGGTATTTCTATTGAGCACAGAAACCTTGCTCTCAGTTTATTTATAGACTCTGCTATAGATCTCTGTCCAACCCTGATCAGTGGTCTGTAAATTGGTATGTAACTTGCTGCTTTCGCTACCATCACTAACAGTGATGGCGACATGACACACTTTGGGGGCTACATGATGTGGCCCTCTAACCCTTAACAGGGCCTCACATTACCCTTAATCTCAATAATAAGTTAAAACAATACATTAAATGAAAGGAAAACACCTTTCTGTAATACCATATCACAAGCATTTTAAGGTGTTGCAACCTATAACAAATCTGACAATAGAGCAATAAGAAGCGGGGTGCCGCGCAGGTAAAGACTCAGAAGGCCACATGCAGCCCTAGGGCTGCCTGTTGCTCATCACTGCTCTATAACAACCTTCAGTGTCTTGTCTACCCATTCATCAATATTGTATTTAAGCTTCAATTACCATGAGATGAGACCTGGGGTCAACTGAGTACTCTGGAACATATTGTGTTCTCGTCCGATATTGCCATAACACTAGAATGCTCTCTGTATTACATATTGATCACTAGGATGCTCTCAGGGTTATACATTGGTCACTAGCATGCTCTCTGCATTATATGGTGGTCACTGAGATGCTCTGTATTGCATACCAGTCACTAGAATGCATACTGTATTGCATGGCAGTCACTAGAATGCACTCTGTATTGCATGGCAGTCACTAGTATGCATTATGTAATGTATGGCAGTCACTAGAATGCTCTCTGTATTGTATATCTACCACTAATACTGGCCACAATATCATGCAAAAAGTATAAATACCTGCTTTGTATTGCAATACATTTTGCATTAATGGGAGTATTTTAGGTAATTCTAACAAAAAAAGCATTTTTGAATTTTTGAATTGTTGATGTTATATTTAAAAGTATAAGTTACTTACTTTGAAACCCAAAGCCCACCCCAAGAAAAGGCACACAGGGCATTATGAGGGTGAACCTCTTCTTGGGTATAGGGGCATACCCACCAATATGGTCAGGTTACACTAAAGTTCTGCGCACAACTTGGCAGAGGCAATGTGACGTTTTCTTTTGTACTGCTAGAGAAACTTTAAAACCAAAGGGAGATTAACAGTGAATGAGATCCTAGTTAGAATGATCTGATGTTAGCCAGGCTTCATGCAATAGCAAGGACTTCTCAGACCCAATTACTATCACATTAATGCTAACCCTGGGAATTCCCTGCTGCTTGATTAAGCAGCATAATGTAACCAATTTGTGTTCTCCACCCATTGATGTACTGACTCTGTCTACTTGTGTTTCATCTGCCTAAAGGTACAATATTTTACCTAACTGTGTGTTAGCTATGGCTACTGTGACAGGCTCCACCTGCCATTGCTGTGACCCCACCTTCCATTGCATATAGGATTGGCCTCACCTACCACCAAAGTTGATAGAGCGAACTGTATGCTTTTGCATGTGAGTTCAAATGCACACCAAATACAAACCACAAAAATTTCACACCATTAAAAAAATATTACTAGGACGAATGCTGCTACCCAAAAGATTTGGATATATTTCTTTCATTTGATTTTCATGCAGAAATGAAAGCACTTCCAGGGAAGTCATTTTTAACTCAGCCACCTATGTATGCTCACTATTTCTTGGCAAAGTTCTGTAGCATGCAAATCAGATTCACGTTGTGTAGTCATGTTCTTTTGCAGCTTAATGCAATGCTCCAGCCTGTTACCTTGCTTACATGGTAGCACTGCCACTGAAGTGACACATGATAGTAAGGGGACAGGTAGATTACATTTGTTAAAAAAAATAAAAATAAAAATAGCCCATGAGATGAGGATTGCAAAGTGGAGATGCAGATGACATAAAGGCCATGGTCCTGGATGGAACATTATCACATCTCATCAATCCCTACAATTTACATCTAGTGGGTTAACACTGATAAAATGAACAGATCATGTTTTACATTGCCAAGGGGTAATTTCAAAGTCCAAGGGGGAAATTTATCGAGCTGCGGGTTTGAAAAAGTGGAGATGCTGTCTATAGCAACCAATCAGATTCTAGTTATTTATTAAATGATAACTAGAATCTGATTGGTTGCTATCTCCACTTTTTCAAACCCGCAGCTTGATAAATCTACCCCCAGGTGTGCAAAGTTTAGAGAGACTTGTCGAAGAAGACACATTGCTATAATAAAAGAAAAAGGTACTTCCACAAAGTATTGAGATAAATGCATTATTTTATTTATCAATAAATAAACTAAAAACACACACTACTTCTTGACGCTTAACAGACTATAGTTCAAAACACAATCAGCTGCGGGAGTCTGCAATTTCCCCCCCAATAGATAAAAATTTAATTTCATTTATTTGCGGCACACATTTTTGTTTTGTGGTTCACAATTCACTGCTGCAACTTGGTTTGTTCATTATTTTATTTATGTTTTCATTTAATGTATGGAGGAATTTAGGTAGTCTTTATGTTAGTGATAATTACTGTGACATTCATTTTAATGCATTTTGTAGGTAGAGTTTCCATTTGTAGACACATTTTTGGTGATAATGAAAATAAAATAGATAATATAAGATAGGGAATTCTCACAGTGGGAACACTGTATCATCATACATTGCTCCTGGACTCATCTGAAATGCTTCTATATTCAGAGAGCAGATACTACTTCTAATAGAAGAGGTGTAGAAAGTTATATGTGGTAAAAGTAGGTCATAAACGTGAAAATCAGACTTATAGGCATTGTAGGCAGCTTTTCTGTACATTGTAAGTTATTGTGTTCTCTATGTGAGGTTGGCAGCTGTTACAGGAAAGTGGATACAAGTTAGGTAGATTTCCTCATTATTATGCAAAACATTTTATGTATTCTTTCATTTAAAGTATGGAGGAATTTAGGTAGTTTTTATGTTAGTGATAGGCCCACTTTAAATGTTCTCCAACTGTGACATTCATTTTAATTGTGTCTTGTGTGTAGAGTTTTCTTTTGTAGACAAATTTCTGCAAACATTATGTTTCTAAATAAGCTATTGGTGATAATGAAAAAGTGATTTCTGTTTCTGTCAAACACCCATTTCTATTAAATGAACATATAAAATCCCAAGCAAATTAAAATTGTATTAAGTTTTTTTTTATTTTTGGGTGGGGGGGCATTAAAGATCATTTCAAAAAGACAGATAGATTTCCAGGCCTTGTGTAGTCCTAGATTATAGTTTTGCATTTATGAAGATTTTAACTATTTCCATTTAAATCTCTACCTTGCAGCCCACGTTTTCTTTTCTTTCATGTTTTCAAGAGTATGTACTATAAAAGGACAACCTGGTTTATTCCTAGTATATCTCGAAATAACACTCTCTGTCACCTGAACACATTATTGTTTTAAAAAAAGTTATTGACCTTCCTGACAGACATATCCTATACCATTTTGCAACAATATAATCAATGACAACAACTATTCTTTCACAAACAGCATGAATTATGGTGACAGATTTGCAATTGGTTTATCAATTAAACATATAAAATTTTGATTATTTTCTGTGCACCAGGAAATTTATTATGTGTTAAGTGTGAATGGGGTAGTAAGATTCTGAAATATTTTTTGTAATAGTTAAAACTCAGTAGATATTCAAGCAAATACTGAAATGCCTCATTTTCCAATAACACCCACAAGAATATTTTTAAATAAATTAGATTACATATCAGAAAGGAAATCTGTTGTGTATTGCATTTCATAATTCAGCATGTAATATATTTTGGTTCATATTCCAAACTACATTTCCCAACAAATAAAACATCATTCCTATGTAGAATTTAGTGCATCAGTTTACTAATGCTTTAACTTATGTCTGATTATCATAGCTAACAATTAGGGAAGATTGCTACATGCATAATGAAGTGAACTAAGTAATCTCACAAGTTTGGAATTTGAAGTTGCACAATTAGCCAAATAGCCAGTAATGGTGTAACTTTCTCAATGTTAAATGGATGTTTTTGACATTGAACCTCCCCCAAATAAAATTCAAATACAAATAGAAATGCTATGTACTACTATATACAGAATCCAAAATATTCAGCATCTGTGAAATATGGATACTTAATGGAATGATAGAAGAGCAGTTTTTTATGTGGCCTCATGTCATACTATAAGGCTTATTTAATAACATCTTACATATTAAATAAATGTGCTGAAACAAACCTATGTCCGCCAGATGCGTGTTTTGAGTAATACAGAGTTGTAAGAAAATTACTAATCACTGTTACAGGACATAGAATATTTCTTGCTATTTATATCATCTCAATAAAGTAAGCATATCTTCATATATGGCAAAATAATTATCAATAGTAATCATATAATTGAAATAAGACTAAATCCCTTCTAACATTCAATAGATTAGTCATGTTACTTACAAGTTTGCTTTTGATATTATAAAGTTAATATCTGAGAAGATTATCACAGGATTGGACTACCAATATCTATTCTAACAAAGTGTATATTTGTAATACATGTGACATTAGCTATCAGATGATGTAAATGTATTAGATTTGTAAAATAACATATACGGGACCATATTAAAAATTAAATAACACAGATCATCTTACAAGAGGCTGGAAAAGTTTCTTAATACAATCTCACTCTCTTTGGCTGGAATATTTATGGAGGTATTCACAACGACAACCCAGAGAGATGCCAAATAAAAAGATTAAAAAAATAAATTAAAACTTGAAGAAAAAAAAAATCAGTATGAAAAGTGTCCACTGTAGAAGCATATTATTATAGAGGAGTCTTAAAATGGGAGATTACATCATCTATGCCCAGATGTTCCCTATTAGCAAAGAAACTTTGGAAAGGCACCTTTAAAGTCAACTACAGCTCCTTACAAGTTCATCTAGAAATCTATTTTAAGAATGTGCATTCCCTCTTACCTTTTTATGTGAAATAGCTTTTTCATTACATGTCCCTTCAAAATGGCATGTATCAGGAAAATACTAAAGTTGTATATAAAAGCCTAGCAACATTATTCTTAAACTACTACTATAAAGTAAAATGGTGTACTAAAAATTACTACTATATAAATTTCAAATAAGCCATGTACACAGAATCATAATCTAAATTTAAAGCTACAAGGTCAAGTAAACAAAAGATAAATAAGATTCTATAAAATTTTGGATAACTGTATTGTAGTAAATGCACTGAACCCATAGGCATGTTGTGTACAAAACAATAATACAACTGTTTCTTTAGAATCACATTGTTTTACAAAATAGGCATTTATTTTTATTGCACATTGGGCAAATACTTTTACTTTCAAAATAAAGTGTTTAAAAATAGACCTTTGTGCAGTTGATGGGCTATAAATATGACACATTTAGTGTAATGTTGACAGATGTTGATAAATAAATTAGAAAATTGCTCATATTTGTCTTGGTAACATATAGCAATGTCTGGTAATGATAATGGTGATGATTGTGTGCTTGGCATTATAGAACAGCTAATTTAACCCTTTCAGTATGTAGAAAAAAGTAGTTGACTTGTGTAGTACAATAGGATTGCATCTGACAACCAGTGACAGTTTTCCTGAAAAAAAAAAAAGGTTGTGGAACGGTTTACTTCCGCAGCATTTTGAAAATAAAAGTACACCTATGTGGTACCATATTTTGGTACACCAAAAGAAAGAGTAGAGTACAAAACCATCATTAAACTACTGAGATCTGCTGCATATTTTACATGTGTTACCTTATTGAGGCAGTTACTTGATACTATACATGTTGCATAAATGCCAAAAGAAATCGCATGCTTTATGGAACGTGCATACATTTAGTTTGCATTTCTATTCTGATGTAGATAATGACATTTTATGACTGGAAAAGGATATAGAAAATATGCAATTTGAGAATAAACCCTGAAATGTGCAGCTACCAACCCTCCCATTTTTCCCTAAAAACATGACTATTATCACAAGTGTACATTTTATTTCCACAACAGAGAAAATCAGAAATGCAGCTGCTATGAGAAGCAATGCAGTATTTGCAAGTTAACTAGTATGTTGCCAGATGTCTTCTAGTAAACTGCAAAAGAATGAATAAAAAGTAGAAGAAATCTGTCACACTTTTCTGTCACATCAAATAAAACTGTTTCTACATTATATTATACTGAAATGCAATTAAATAACATGAGAAGAGAAAAAAAACTATTCCATATGGAACAGCATATTCTTGTCACTAATTATGCTACTGTCATTTGTGAAAAATCATTGCACAGTGCCTGCACACAGCATTAGAATGAAAGACTTACCACCATGAAGTAGTTGCTTCAGGTGTTAAAAACAGCAAGATGACAGGAGCAACAAACCATACGTCCAGGACCAAGGTTTTCATATTAAAAGACCCTCACTGCATATCAATATTAGCACAGAAAATCCCATGAGAAATTAAGAAAAAGGGTTGCAGAATTAAATATCAACCCAGAGATGTATTACTAAATAAGTCTTCTATGTATCCGAAGCTTAAAGCTCTTTGTCAGACTCTGATCATCGACTGTGATATGAAATTAAAACTATAGGCAAAGATGACTTGGAACATTCTCAAATGACTTCAGCTCTGTCTCAGAATCAAATGGTTAGAGGAGAAGAGAATGAGAGGTGAGCTTATTTCATCTCTCCTGTGCAGTGGAAGTAGTGTTCTGGAACTGATGGACGTTGCATGCAGAATGGGTGGGTTTATAATACTGATGGATGAAATGAAGTCAAAAGACAAGAGGGGTTAGAGAAGGGAGGGATTTGAGTAACACCTTTGATTGACAATTAAACCCCAAAGTCACCTCTCAGCAACCTGAAACCCAAATAGTATCTGATCAGACATAAGTGTATGAAAATACTATATTAATACAATCCATGTGTCTCCTTTTCTTTTAAAATGTAGTCCAGAAAGCTGAAATTGTATGTATTGCTACATTTTCAATGTCCACATTCCTTCTAATGTCAAGTCATACAAAAGTAGATAAACAACTTGTGATACTCCTAAACAGTATTAGGGGCCGATTCAATTCTGTCATGAATAACGCAGCGTTAACATTATTACTGTTAATACGGTCATTTTAACCTGGAGCTCAGGGAGCCACGAGTAAAAATCCAGCGTTGAAATTACCGTATTAAGGGTAATTATGCGCAGTTTTACCGTAATAACGGTAATACTGCTAAAGCCGCGTTATTTGTGGCAGAATTGAATCGTCCCCTTATAATATAAAGTGTATTCCTCTTATGCTGCACTTCTGCCTGCAGAGCAGATACCAATTAAATTCAAGATCATTGGTAACATTGCTAAGATATCAGATCATTTTCATGTGTTGTATATTCAACGTACTCCCATTTATATATTCATCATGGTCACAAACTAATGCTAACCGGAAGCATTCTTGTTCATATAACAGACATATAAAACATTACATCCCAGACATTTAACACATAACATGAAATCATGCTTAACATTTATAACCTAAGCCTTCAAGCACATATTAGTTTTTCGCGACTGTAACTGATAGTCTCCCAGTATGTAAGTTTTGTGTGGGATTTTATTTCCGAATACGGGAATATAAACAGATGCCACTAAAATACTCACAATTATAAAGCAGCAAAATAAAAATAAATAAGGGCAATGGGTATTAAATGTAGAACACAGGGATATAGTGTATCTATTGTAACTTATACAAAGCACATTAAAGGAACACTACTAATATTTTGGGGTTTTCCCGAAAATCTCCGCTATCAGCTAAAAAAATAGACATGAAAGTGAATGATGAACTTTAGGTTAAACATTTCTATATTATAAACATCCATTGCAGGACATCAGAGGTGTGTATGGTTTTCTGACAAGTAAATCTCATGATTCATTATATATTCTATTGCAGAACTTCAGTTCGTAAATATATGCTATACAGAGTAAACAAAGGTTTTAACAACACTGAAATGGCAAGCAAGTTTGAACAACTGAATCCTCATTAAAATGTATTGGGTTATAAAACTAGGTATAACACAACTAGAATGTATGCAATGACACCTAAGACATAAAATTTGTGCTTATTTTTTAGTAAGATAATACTGTACCAGCACAGATGCAGATGAATAAAATTAATTAATGAATTACTAGCCCATGGAAATGGTTTACAAAAATTGCTTGCAGACTCATCATATTGTCTCTGGTTGCTGATTCAGTGTGAGCAAGAAGAGAGCTTTGACCTTCCATAGGAAAGTGTCCCTTTATTTGTGCACATCCACAACTGTAAATACATATAGGCTGAAGTTTTGCAAATTTCCTGTTGAATGTAGAAGCGTATAACAAGAAGTTTATGGAAATGCAAGAGCTTGTTTAGAAGCTCATTTGTTCTTACTGTGTGCTACAATGCTATACAATTCCTATTAGTATCTACTACATTTAAGATGACAATGATATACAAATAAAATCTTCCAGCAATAACCAACTGTGATAAAACCTGTTTACTCTCATGAAACAAAGATTCCCCAGTTAACCATACACATAAGTAAAGTGACGATGAATGAATTTTGGAGATGCATCTTGTTTGTATTTATTTATAACATATTAATGTAATGTTGAGTGGGATGTGGTCTTGTGAAGCCATTACTTTCCAGGGTATCATGGGAATGGTGTAAAACAAGTCTTCAGTCTTGATATAAAAGTAAAAATAACTAAATAAATCATTATGTATGTGTAGAATTTTAGGGAACCTGATGGGCAGCGGAAAAAAAGCCCTAGAGGTCCAGTCGTTAAGGAGTTGTATATGTCAAGTCTGTATTTTTCTCTTGTCTCCCCATTCCTGTTGCCATCCTATCTGTCCACTACTATCCCTACACCCTATGCTTCTATTTGCTAAGATACCTTCCTTGATGCCTCAGTGCATTATTTGATATTGTTCCATCCAAACCATCTGCATAATTTTTTACCCATCTACCCTACTTGATCAGGTCCTTGTTAGTTCTTTCCTTATACATCACCCCAGCCTCCATACAAGCTCTACTTGCTTTCTGAAAGACTGTGGTCCATGCATTTGAGAATGTCATACATTATTAAGTGGTCATTTTATCTGCTGTCACACTATGATGGACATACAGTACAAAGGCTCTAACTTTGGTACCTTCAGATGCAGGAGAACTGCTCCAAGGTGGGTTTTGGGCTGAATGCCTCATTCATGTTACAAATTCATCTTTTTACAGGCAGGATACTGTAATATGCCAAGGCTGGGCAACCTATGGAACAGTTACTGTCCAATATCCATGACACAAAGCTGAACAATTATACAGTCAGATACCTTGCAAACCATACATTCTGAGCTGTTCTAATTAATTTCTATCATGGCATTTATTCCTGTTTATCTAGCTCTGATTTGGCACTTATATGAAGTAATGTAACTAGGGCAGTGTGGCCACCCAGGGTGTTCGTCCGAGGGGGCGCGACACCCGCGCACTATAGGCAGTCACCAGATGGCCCACAGGGCTGTCATATCTTAGTGGCAGGAAGTCAGCACAATGAGAAAGGTGCTTGACTCCATGCAGTGCAGCTGTCGCCAGGATGCTGCATAGAGTAGTCTCAGGATGCTGCATAGAGTAGTCTCAGGATGCTGCATAGAGTAGTCTCAGGATGCTGCATAGAGTAGTCTCAGGATGCTGCATAGAGTAGTCTCAGGATGCTGCATAGAGTAGTCTCAGGATGCTGCATAGAGTAGTCTCAGGATGCTGCATAGAGTAGTCAGCACGGAAAGAAGAAGCAGGAAGACAGACAGACAGAGCAAGGAGAACACAGTGGGAGCAGATGCTGAGCCCTAAGATAATTAAATTGCTCCAAGGAAACAGAGAACAGTGGCCTATAAGAAATGGAGGGGGGGGGGGGTGGGTTGGAGAGAAGGAGAGGTTTCTTTGGAGTCCATAAATATATATTATATTAATTAAATGTCGGAACTGAGGAGGGGTGCAATAGGTATGTTAATTTATTGGGAATGCTTTTAATTTAATGTTGGGGCTAGTTGGGGGTAAGGAGGCTTATTTATTAAATGTAAACATTAATGTCAGGCTGGTTAGGGGGAAGGAGGCCTAATTAGTAAGGGCTATTAATTTAATGTCGCTATATGGCAGGAAAATAAACAAATTTATTAAATGTAATGCTATTAAATTTTGGGGCTAATTGGGTGCAAATAGGCCTGATTATTGAACAAAAAAAAGCTAATGATTGAATGTCTGGTTGGTTGGGGTTAGATTGGCCTAGTGTTTAGTTGTTGCTCCACTTTCCAGGAGGTGAATAGTAACTATCTATTTTCCAAACAGGGTCCCAACGTTCCAGAATCCAACCAAACAACAACAGAGTTTAAGACACTGGCAGCAGCATCACCACGTAGTAATGCCCCCTCTGGCTGTGCGTTCCCATGAGTGACTGGGAATGAAGGGGGGACAGGGCACCAGTGCTTTGTCTAGCCCAGGGCATTAAGATGTTTAGTTACAGCTCTGCCTACATGGTACATGATGGCATAATATATAGCTATTTTTGTTTGTAAAGTGTATAGATCATGGTCAGTAAAAGTTTTGACTCCATTATTTGGATACTAGAAAAAGGTTTTGTCTAATTACACAATAGTTAAAAACACATCTAGAGCCCACATATTCAAAAATACACAATACTCATTTCCCCAAACTTACTTCCCAGTTTTACATACAGTGAATGTAACAACAGAGAAAGCTTAAAAAGAAGCCAAAAAACAATTCTCCAGGGACTTTGTAGTAATCAAAAGATTTTGATTTCAGACATTTTGGAACCCAACAAGACCCTATTTCAAAGATAAGTGTACATGTGAGCACTTATATACCCCATCTCCCAATCATCGAGTGTCAAAGGTCATAGGGAACAGGTCAAACAGTTCCCATAGCAAAGGGAACAGTGTGTGCACAATTGAACATTTCAGGCCTGATTCATTAAGGAAAGTGAAGCAAGGGAAACAAGTTACTTTGCACCTTGTCAAAACCATGTTGCATTGGAGTGGGAGGCAAATTTAAAATGTGATAGCAAATTTATAGTTGGGGTAAGGCATGTTCTAGATCGGGGTTAGGCAACTTTCTTTATCAGTGAGTCTGCTAAAATCTAGCCAAGCCCAGGTGTGTGTGTGTGTGTGTGTGTGTGTGTGTGTGTGTATCTGTATGTATGTATATATATATATATATATATATATATATATATATATATATATATACACATACACACACATATATACATATACACACATTATATATATATATATATATATATATATATATATATAAATATACACATACATACATATATACATACATACATATACACAATACTGTGCAAAAGTTTACAAATTTTTATTTGTTGGTACCGTTACTATCAATATTATGATATTAGCATAATGAAATAAGACATATGAGATATGTATATATATATATCTTATTTTATATCATAATATTAATAGTGATGGGACCAACAAATAAACATTCTAATTATGCCACATAATAGTATACTCAATTCATATTATGCCACAGTATTGTCCTCAATTTATATTATGCCACATAGTTGTGTCCACAATTCATATCATGCCTCAAAGTTATACCCCCAATTCATATACCACATAGTTGTGCCCGTAATTCATATTATACCACATAGTAAAGCACCCAGTTTATATTATGACACGTAGTCGTGCCCCCAAATCATATTATGCCACCAAATCATATTATGCCACAATAATGCCCCAAGTTCATATCATTGCACATAGTTGTGCCCACAATTCATAGTATGCCACATAGTTTTGCCCCCAGTTCATATTATGGTACAGTAATGCCCCCAATTCACATTATGCCACAGTAATGCCCCCAATTCAGTTTATGCCACAGTAATGCCCCCAATTCAGTTTATGCCACAGTAATGCTCCCAATCCAGTTTATGCCACAGTAATGCCCCCAGTTCATTTTATGCAACACCTAAGTGCCCCCAATTCACAGTAATGCCCCAATGAATGTTATGCCTTACAAAATACCTCCAAATAATTTTAAGCCACACATAAATGCCCCCATTGAATGTTATGCCCCACAACATTCCTCCAAATAATTTTAAGCCATACATAAATGCCCCACTGAATATTAAGCCACACAAAGTGCCTCCAAATATGTTTAAGCCACACATAAATGAAATAAACATTAGCCAAATGTATTTGCAACCTACCTCTTGCAGGCGTGATTCATTCCGTAATGGTGCTCGGGAGGAGTTTACAGCAGTTCACTGTCAGTGAGAAGAGCTGCGCAGCAGTTCAGTGTCGGCGAGAATGAGATGAAACAACAGCCGGACGGCGTGTGAGTATGCAGAGGTTGCCAACCCCTGCTCTAGATCAACTTTAAATTTCAGTGTACAAATAAAGCTATCAAGTATATGTGTGCAACATGAAAAAGCAACCAGTATTTAACTTATATGCAAAATAATAAACTAATGTGCACCTCTTGCATTGTAATATGGTTTTGTCCAGGAGAAAACCTATTCTTTTCTTTTAGTCTTACTTAATGAATCAGGCCCATCATGATTGTATAGGCCTAAAATGTTCCTAAATGTAATAAGACCACACAACATTATGTTATTATATGTTACAATCTAACTTTAACCTTGCAAACATGTATGAAGTACATCAGAACAAACCATGTCCTAAAATAATTGTAATTAAAAACAAATGGTAATGAACCAAATATTTTTGCAAGAAAAAAAATACACAGGAACTTCATATTCATTAGCAAAAAGATTATCTGTGCATGCTCACTGCTGTGTTTATTTCAGCTGCTGTATTCCACTAGTAGGGACAGTCATTTAAAGGGCTGTTTAAAGTATGCAGATCATTGATCTGTTAACTCATGCAAATATAACTAAATCAGTCACTAATCATGGTCCTCAGGCAAAGAGGTTGTTGCATATTGGCACAAAGTGTGTTGTATCTAACATCAAAAACCTGGGACCATGCCAGCTGATTACAGCTGCAATATCATGAAAAGACTAAAAGCAGTGGAATGCTGATTAGATCTAGCAGAGGAGTGGACAGTTAACTCTTCCAAGTGCAGCTGGCTCATTACACGATAGTAATCAAATTATGTGTTGATAGTGGTTACTGGGTGCTCTGCTTAGTATGATCAATGATTGCATAAACAACTAACCTTACATTTGATCATAGTAGAGCTACGAAACGAACTAAGCAAATAACTGTGTTATAATTAAAAATCAGCAGACATACCTGGTTATACTGGAATCTATAGAATGCTACTGATATATGCTGCATACAATAGTGTACCAATTACTGAAAATAAACAGACATGTGCATGACATCTCCCATTAGAGGCAGTCAAAATAAAAAACACTCCAGTGGCTAATCTGAATAGTAAGGACCTGAAATGTGATCCATATGCTATACAAAGATGAAACAGAAAATACAAACTATCAGGGGAACACATCATTAGCAGATCCAAGGCATTTACCCTTGCTTAACGTTACCCAAGGCAGAGGTGCGGATTCTAATGTGGCCATGGACCCCCAGAAGAAGGCATGGTTTTTGCTACTTGTACCATGCAGGTCGCAGTCCTCCGTGTAGGTAGCAGTCATGACAGAAATATACTTGATAGCAGGAAAAATCAATGATACATTGAATTGGTACAGACACCAGGAAATGAATTGGTGAAAAAGACTTTTAGGATTTCAGGGCTTTGGGACTGTCTGATCGAGTGTGGTAGGAAATGCCATAAGGGGATAAAAGCACATTTTGTAGGCAGTACTGAGAGGTGTTATCAAGCAAGACGCAGGTCAGATATAGATCTAAGAGAAAAATATTTTGAGATGAAATTTCAGATATATGAAGGTGTGGAGTTGTTGAGGGCTTTGTAGGTAAGGGTGAGAAATTTGTATTTGTCACGATCTGCCTGCAGCTTGCTGCTTTGTATTGGCAGCTCCTGCCTCCAGGACTATTAGACTTTATTATTGTGTGTTTGCAGCAGTACCTCTGATCATCAGAGGTGCTGCTACTGTGCCTGCTTCAAGTCTTTTAGGAGTTACCTTGCTGCACTAATTATTCCTTGCACCTGGGTGTTTTCCCTATTTAAACCTGTCACTCCCAGCAAACATTGCTGGTTATTGTTGTTACATGCTGCTGTGCTTCCTTTCTGCTGTACTTTTGGTTTACCTACCTGGGATCTCTCCAGATCACTGCTTATCTGCATAAGCCATCTACCCAGTATTTATTTCTGCATTTATCTGTATGCTCATTATTACATCATCAGGTAAGCTTGATTTGTGGTTGTGAGCCTTGTTTCTGTTTATGTAGCCCAGGAAGTGTGGTGTGTGCAGGAAACAAAACAATTCATGGGTGCAGACCAGTGAGGAGGGAATTAGTAAAGGGGAAAAATTAATAGGGAAGTAATGATGCGAGAGATGTGAGTGAATGTGGATCAACTAGGGATGATAAGGAGAGGTTGGGGAGGAACAACTGATCCAAATAGTGCAGGGAAATAGAGGAGGTGGAGGCTACTTTACTGACCCGCAGCTGATGTCAATAGACTAGTCAGTCTCGGCAACTTTTGACATGTTGTCCAGAATGCTGTGGGTCCAAAGGTCACAGATGGAAACAGCGATAGCAGTTGAGCTCAGTTGGCAGCTGAACAGATATAGAAACAGCAATGACAGTTGAACTTACTGGGACAAGCAGCAAAATGAAGATGTCAACAATGGCAATTAAGGTCAGTGGGACCAGCAGCTGAACAGAGATGGAACCAGCAATGACAGTTGAGCTCAGAGGCCAACAGATGAGTAGGGATGGTGGTTAAGTAGATCCTAAATGAGCCTTGTTTCATGTGTGATGTCAATCCTCAGTGCTATTGTGTTGTTTAGCAGTATCTAAAAATATTTGATGCTTCTTATTTTTGAGAATAAGAAAAAGTGGAATGTAGGGCATAGAACTGAGCTAATGTGTAGCTAACTCTAACTGCTACCTGCATGCCACCACATTCTATGGTAAGTTTGATAGATGAGACTGAGGAGTTGATATGAGCTTTATCAAGATTTTAATCTTTCCACCCTTAAGCATAACATATTGTCAATGGAGTGATTATAAAAGTGAATACGTTTATTAATAGATATGTTATAGTGAAGGCGCTCATCTTTGAAAACAAACTTGTATTCACATATACTAGTACCATACAGAAACCCACTCCGTTTTGGTAAACTGTAAATAGAATGTCTCTTTGAAAGCAAACCAGTTATACTGCAACATGGTTGAAAGAAGGTCGCTAATAAAGAGTTTTCAACAAATTATTGAGAAATTGTGATTCAACTGCCTGTATTCCACGATTGTGGAATGCTGGCATAAAAGGTTCCCTACGCTCATTGTCACTGAATGATAATTATCTTCTATTGCAGATAATTAGGATAATTTCTTTTGGAAGTACATGGTAGAATAAAAAAATATGTATTTTGCCATTGGCTACAGAATGAAATTTCTTACAGAAATAATAGGGGATGAAGATGTAAGATTGTGCACATATGGTAAGGTCCAAATACTGTATAATTATATACAGTATAAGTTATTAACAGCAGATATATATCTCACAGGCTTGTCTTTTACATTTTAAAACCCCAGGGATATTGTTGAGTTTGGGAAAAACTTCCCAGAGATTTTCTGTAGGAAAACCTGCAACAAGGTCCCATGGTGTTATGAATGGTGTGCTCCATTCATCAGGCCCATTTCAAGGCTTCCAGAGAGCTAGCAATTTGCTGGTCAATCAGGAGTTTCATCTGATGAAGAACTGTTAAAATTCTGCTAGGCAGTTCATTCACTCTCTCAATACCTGTGGAGGAGGTCTGATGGCTCCTGAGAGATACTGCAATTTATGATCAGTAAATTCTGTTGATTTGTATGTGTGTGGGAAACTAGGTCCTTCACTTTAGAGAGAGTGCTAGTCCGGCTTCTAACTAGAAGCTGGACAGGCAAGGATTTTGCTTATGTTTAATTTATGTTGAGGCTATTTGATCCAAAGCACTGGACTTGTGTTGCGTGTGCAGTGCAGCTGTCTAACCCAGTAGACGGAATCTCTAACCCAACTTGCGGCACATATACATGTATATATATCCACAAATTAAAATATAGTGTTTCATAAAGATAGACCCAATTTCAAAGCAACATATTTCATGATGGCAACATGTTACAATTACACAAAAACAACGTTGAGGCAGTGTGTCATTTAGAAAACGTCTAACCTGCAGGTCCATCTTGCTGAAAAATTAAGTCATCGGAATCTTCATTAAGCTGTGGAAGGAGCCAGTTCTGCAGCATTTCCAGGTGATTAAACGTCGCAGTAATACAAGACAGAAAGTCATATGAAGGATTGCAAGTTCTCGGCTGGCACGAAGAGTGGTCTTAAGCGGGCAACGCAGAAAACTTGCTTGAATTCTTCTCCCGTTTTCCTCTGAAGTGTGTGGCAGCCCTGTGCTCTTCCGCTTACATAAACAGCCTGTTTCCGCATGCCGTTGAAATGAACGCTGCACCGCAATTACAGATTTAGAGCTAGATTTACTAAGCTGCGGGTTTGAAAAAGTGGGAATGTTGCCTATAGCAACCATTCAGATTCTAGCTTTCATTTATTTAGTACCTTTTACAAAATGACAGCTAGAATCTGATTGGTTGCTATAGGCAACATCCCCACTTTTTCAAACCCGCAGCTTAGTAAATCCAGCCCCTAGTCTTGCTGAACTACAGAATGCCTTTTGTTGTGTAGAGGCCATCTTGCAAATGTCAGGCTAGGGACTAATATATATATATATATATATATACACGCTCACATACAGTGTGTGTGTGTGTGTGTATATATATGTGTGTGTATATATATATATATACACACACACACACATACGCCGATCAGACACAACATTAAAACGACCTGTCTAATGTGATGTAGGTCTCCCTCGTACCGCCAAAACAGCTCTGACCCATCAAAGCATTCACTACACAAGACCTCTAAAGGTGTCCTGTGCACATAAACCATGTGCTCAATTGAATTAAGATCTGGGGAATTTGGAGGCCAAGTCAACACCTTGAAACCTTTTGTCATGTTCCTGAAATCATTTCAGAATAATTTTTGTAGTGTGGATGGGCATATTATCTTACTGAAAGAGGCCATTGCCACCTAGAAATAACTTTGCCATGAAGGAGTGTTCTTGGTCTGCAACAATGTTTAGATAAGGGATACGTGTCAAAGTAACATCCACATGAATCCCAGGAACCAAGGATTCCCAGCAGAACCTTTCCCAGATCACACTGCCTTTGACACCTTGCCTTCTTCCCATAGTGCATCCTGATGCCATCTCTATGGCACAGTAGCTAAGTGGTTAGTACTTCTGCCTCACAGCACTGGGGTCATGAGTTCAATTCCCGACCATGGCCTTATCTGTGTGGAGTTTGTATGTTCTTCCCGTATTTGTGTGGGTTTCCTCCGGGTGCTCCGGTTTCCCCCCACACTCCAAAAACATACTAGTAGGTTAATTGGCTGCTATCAAAATTGACCCTAGTCTCTCTCTCTGTGTACGTTAAGGAATTTAGACTGTAAGCTCCAATGGGGCAGGGACTGATGTGAATTAGTTCTCTGTACAGCGCTGTGGAATCAGTGGCGTTATATAAATAAATGGTGATGATGATGATTATGATCTCTTCCTCAGGTACACGACACACATGCACCCGGCTGGCCACATGATGTAAAACAAAAAAGATTCATCAGTCTAGGCCGCCTTCTTCTATTGTTCTGGCGCTCATGTGCCCATTGACACAGACACCCTTCTGATGATGCACACACGTCAACTTCTTGCCTATACTTGATTTTTATTGTCAGGATGGCAAAGTGGCTCATAACACAAATGTCCACACAATGCCTTGTGATCCTATTGCTAAGTTGACAGAGGCCAACTCCCTAGTGACTGGCCAACTTGTTCGGCATCTGTCACACTGCATAATGAATTTTCAATACTTTACCCCCTTCACCATCACACTGTGCTCCTTTACCATATCACAATGAGCCCCTTCACAATATCACACTGTGTCCCCTTAAGGCTGTTTTCCTCTCCTTTACTTACCTTTTTTCCTGTTTTCTTTCTTGTTGGTCCTCTCTGCTGTTGCTCCTAACACTGTCAGACGTGATGACATCATGTCGACAGTCAGTGAGAGGAGAACAGTGAAGATAATGATCCAGCGCCGCTGAATTGTTTATTTTCTCTTCTTTTGCAGTGAACAAGGAGCCCTGGTCGCGGCACCCCAGGGAGCCACAACGCACATTTTGATACCTGCTGGTTTACACTCTTCCCACAGATCTAGCTTGATAGACAGGCAACACTCCCACCTGGTCTTTATAGAGGACTTCTCTTCAGGTGGATGATTAGTATCACTGCAGACGCACCCTGTCAGCTGCTGTTAGCAGTGGAAAAAAGGTACTTCTAAACCATTTCAAAATATGTAAGCTAAATCACACCATATACTTTTATTTTACCACACATTTGTCCTCCACCTTTATATCTTTAAACTAGGTGCACTGCTATACAAATGAGTAACAATTTACAGCCTTGCCCTCCAGACTGTCCACTGAATATCTAATTCCTCTTAGAGGCCTGTTCAAGCCACTCTTTTTGTCAGATATCCCTCCCCCTATTGTCACCAAGTAGAGTGGGGTTAAAGTTTTGTGACAATGCATCTGCATAATACCCTGTCTATGCTATACTGTAAATCTTAAAGGTTGCAGTGCAAAGAACCAGAGGGTTACCTTGGCATTTTACTCATCAAATGCACAATTAACGTTGTTCTAACTACTTTTCTATATTAAAAACAGAGAGAGCTAGTTCCACATATTGCAATATGTTTTAAACTGACCAACTTACACCAAACTCTTCCCACTCTGGACAGTCCTAACATGATCAAATGCTATGATTTTTATCTAGGCTAAAGGCTTGCCTGCACAAAGCTTTTACAGGCAAGACTTTCCCAAATTGGTGAACTTATCATATATTGCAATATATGTGACTCACATTCCTAGTTTTTAATATAGAAAAGTAGTTAGAACAGCATTAATTATTTGGTGAGTGCAGAGTATTCATGTTTTTTGTTTATACAATGTGGGGGTACCCCTCTCGCACCCCAGTTTGTACATGGAGAGTGCAGAGGATTAATGTATTTTTTTGTAATATATAATCATGACCAAAAGTTTTGAGAATGACACAAATATTATTTTTCACAAAGTCTGCTGCCTCAGTTTTTATGATGGCAATTTGCATATACTCCAGAATGTCATGAAGAGTGATCCGATGAATTGCAATTAATTTCAAACTCCATCTTTGCCATGGCAATGAACTTTATTCCAAAAACTTTCCACTTCATTTCATCCCTGCCACAAAAGGACCAGCTGACAGCAAATCAGTTATTCTCTCATTAACTAACACAGGTGACAGTGATGATAAATACAAGGCTGTAGATCACTCTGTCATGCTGATTGAGTTAGATTGACAGACTGGAAGCTTTAACAGGAGGATGGTGCTTGAAATCATTGTTCTTCCACTGTTAACCATGGTTATCCGCAAGGAAACACGTGCAGTCATCATTGCTTTAGCACAAAAATGATATTGCTGCTAGTAAGATTGCACCTAAATCAACCATTTATCGGATCATCAAGAACTTCAAGGAGAGAGGTTCAATAGTTGTGAATACGGCTTCAGGGAGCCCAGAACGTTCAGCAAGTGCCATGACGTCTCCTAAAGTTGATTCACCTGCAGGATCGTGGCAACACCAGTGCAGACCTTGCTCAGGAATGGCAGCAGGCAGGTGTGAGTGCATCTGCACGCACAGTGAGAGAAAGACTTTTGGAAGATGACCTGGTGTCAAAAAGGCCAGCAAAGAAGTCACTTCTCTCCAGGAAAAACATCAGGGACAGACTGATATTCTGCAAAAGGTACAGGGATTGGACTGCTGAGGACTGGGGTAAAGTAATTTTCTCTCATGAATCCCCTTCCAGATTGTTTGGGACATCTGGAAAAATACTTGTCCAAAGAAGGAAAAGTGAGCGCTACCATTAGTCTTGTGTCATGCAAACAGTAAAGCATCCTGAGAAACATTCATGTGTGGGGTTGCTTCTCAGCCAATGGAGTGGGCTCACTCACAATATTGCTTAAGAACACAGTCAGAATAAAGAATGGTACCAAAACATTCTCTCAGAGCAACTTCACCCAACCATCCAAATACAGTTTGGTGATGAACAATGCCTTTTCCAGCATGATGGAGCACCTTGCCATAAGGCAAAAATGATAACGAAGTGGCTCGGGGAACAAAACATTGAAAATTTGGGTCCATGGCCAGGAAACTTCCCAGACTTTAATCCCATTGAGAACTTGTGATCAATCCTCAAGAGGCGGGTGGACAAACAAAAACCCACAAATTCTGACAAACTCCAAGCATTGGTTAGGCAAGAATGGGCGGCCATCAGTCAGTATGTGGCCCAGAAGTTGACTGACAGCATGCCAGGGCGAGTTGCAGAGGTCTTCAAAACGAAAGGTCAACACTGCAAATATTGACTCTTTGCATAAATTTTATGTAATTGTCAATAAAAGCCTTTGACACTTATGAAACGCTTGTAATTTACCTCAGTGTACCATAGCAACATCTGACAAAAAGGTCTAAAAGCACTGAAGCAGCAAACTTTGTCAAAACCAATACTTCTCATGACTGTATATACACACATGTATCTATTTATATATATATATATATATCTCCATACACACACATGTACACATACACACCAGAAGTCTCTAGTCTTTCTATTTGGCTCCCTGGCTTCTCTAGTATGTTTTTCCTGGAACTCCCCAGTGTTTAATCTGCTATATCAGCACCAGTGTGTTCCTGGTTGTTACCATTTGAGTCAGTGCATTCCTGGCTATTTCTATCAGCACCAGTGTGTTTTTGCTTATCATTAGTGCCAGTGCTTCCAGTTATTTCCATTCACAGATGTGTGTTCCTGTGTATTGCCAGTTTGTTCCAGGATTTTCCATCTTTTCCATAGAACTCATTGTACTCACTATCCTAGAGAATCCTCCCAGTCACCTATGGTACCTATTCAGAGGGCCACGACCTGCGGAGAGTTAGCAGCTAAGCCTATATCCCCTTACAAATGTCCCTGGTGAATACCTACCCTTTGTTCGACTCCGTGCCTCCATTAAAGTGTTAAATCAGTCTGGCTGTTTGAATCCAGTAGTTCCTGTGTGATTCTGGACACTATGAATGAAAATCACATCAAAATTTGGTGGAGAAATCCAACTATCAGATCCTTAATGAATGAATGAGATGGATAACTTCCAAAATGTGTGGTTCTTGGGGAGAATTATGAGCATTTATTCACGTTCTTTCCTGGGTTTACACACCTCCTTCGAATATTCCTTTCTTTTTCAGCTTCTATTTTATTTTTGCTTCTTTCTCTTAAACTATTGTGACATAAGTGCTGAGAAAATGATCAAAAGATATATATCACACAGGCTTTTGTCTTGTATGTTTTAAACCCCAGGGAAATTATTAGTGTGGAAAGGAGCTTACCAGATTTTCCTATAGCTGAAGACAACTTTGGTAAGGGTCCATGGGGTTATGTATGGAGAGAGAAGGGTGGGCTCCATAGATACGGTCCATTTCCGGGTCTTCTAAATTACCTCTGAGAGATACTGCAATTTATGATCTGTAGGTTCTGTTGTTTTGTATAGGTATGGGCCACTAGTTCCCTCACTTTAGAGAGGGAGTGCCTGTGCATTAGTTAGAAGCAAGACGGCAAGGATTTTGTTCATGTTTGATTTATTTTCATGCTCGTGAATAAAACTAGCAGAGACTATTTAAACCAAAGAACTGGACTGGTGTGATTTATCCCTAACCCGATTTTATGACACTATAGATTATCCATTCCTTTAGTTCGTTTTTTTTTTTTTTTTTTTTCTTTTGTTTCCTTGGCTTCCAATTTGCCCCTGAGCATTCAGTTGATTTTTACTATTCCCACACTGTACAGATGCATGCAAATGAAAAAAAATCTCATAAACAAATAAAACCTTTTTGACAATGTCATATCTATCCATTTACACACATCAACCACAACATTAAAACCAACTGCCTGAATTGTGTAGGTCCTCTTTTGCCGCCAAAATAGCTCTGATAATTCAAGGCATTAAGTACTCAAGGTGTCACGGTCACAAACAGGAGTACAGCTAGGAGTCACGAATATGGTGAAAACACTCTGTTTATTTGCAGAAAGGTATAAATAGCAGGTAATTGAGAGCAGTAGTAAATACCAGGTGCAAGCAGATGCAGGAAATTATACCAATGTTCAGAAACCAGCAGGTAAGCAGCTAATGCAGGGAAGTATGAACAGGTTCCAAACAGGCATGAACCAAAGGAGCAAGGCAGGAGGAAGAATCCACAGGTTGCACAAGGATATGACATCACAGGATGGGACAACAACAACAACCAGCCATGTGTGCTGGGGGAAACAGGTCCAAATGGACCACACCCAGGTGCATGGAACGATTAGTGAACAGGAAGGTCAACCCCCAATGCACACAACAAAGCACAACAGCAGCTCCTCTGGTGAGTGGAGGAACTGCCAATACAATACAATAATAGGACAAAAGGGCAGGAGCTGCCATGCAAGCAGCATGCACTGCAAGGGGCCTGCAGGCAGATCCTGACAGTACCCCCCCCCCTTTAGGGCGGATTCCAGACGCCCGATTAACAAAAATGTCTAAATTCGTCGGAATCATAGTCCACAATAGGGGCAGAAAAGTCCTCGTCCATGGGCGGAAAGGCGAAGGAGACCATGCCAGCTGCCAGTTCAAGCTCTGTAGACCTTCCTTTCTTTTTCCGTCCTCCCCTTTTATGGGACTTCCTTGGAGTTGAGACCTGACCCAAGTGGGTGGAACACAAAGGTAGCTCTTGACCAGGTGAGATGGGTGGTACAGCTGACAATGCAGAGGCCCCGCAAGATGGCATAGCGGGAGGTGTTATAAATTTGCTGAGAACTGCCTCAATAAAGGATTGCAAGTCCGATAAGATGGGGTGATTCATCTCAATAAATGGGTTTGCCCAATCTAATGCCTCTCCCCTAAAATAGGATATTAGGAATAATACCTGTCTCTTAGGGCTACTAACAAGGCTTGGTGTGAAGGGGATCTGTGAAGCAAATAACCTCATAAGGGCATTAAATTGGGAAGGATGCCCCTCAAAGAAAGGTGACGGTTCAGACTTGGCATCCTCGGTAACAGATGGTTCGGACTTGGCAGCAGGCCCGGACTGGGCGGCAGGCTTGGCAGCAGGCCCGGACTGGGCGGCAGGCTTGGCAGCAGGCCTGGACTGGGCGGCAGGCTTGGGAGCAGGCCCGGACTGGGCGGCAGGCTTGGGAGCAGGCCCGGACTGGGCGGCAGGCTTGGGAGCAGGCCCGGACTGGGCGGGAGACTTGGAGGGGACAGTGCTGTGAGAAGCCTCGGAAGGGACAGCACTTTGAGAAGCCTGAGGGCAGACAGCACTTTGAGAAGCCTGAGGGCAGACAGCACTTTGAGAAGCCTGAGAGCAGACAGCACCAAGTGGGAACTCGGGCTGAACCGCATGGACTGGCAACTCGGGCTGGACCGCATGGACTGGCAACTCGGGCTGGACCGCATGGACTGGCAACTCGGGCTGGACCGCATGGACTGGCAACTCGGGCTGGACCGCATGGACTGGCAACTCAGGAATGGCCTGAAGGAACAGGACCCCCTCTGGAGCGGACTGTAAGGGCAGCGCCCCCTCTGGAGCAGACTGTAAGGGCAGCGCCCCCTCTGGAGCAGACTGGAGCTCAGGAACAGAGACAGCGGCTGAAGACTCGGAACCGGAGACAGAGGCAGGAGGCCCGGGACCGGAGACAGAGGCAGGAGACTCGGGACCGGAGACAGAGGCAGGAGACTCGGGACCGGAGACAGAGGCAGGAGACTCGGGACCGGACACAGTGGCAGCAGGCTCGGGACCGGACACAGTGGCAGGAGGCTCCAAGCTGGAGACAGATGATGTGACCTCAGAGCTGGAGGCAGATGATGTGACCTCAGAGCTGGAGGCAGATGATGTGACCTCCGCACAGGAGACAGAGGCTGGCACCTCGGCACAGGAGACAGAGGCTGGCACCTCGGCACAGGCGGCTGGAGCTGGCAGATTGGGTTTCTTCCCAGAGAACAGAAATGGTGGAGCATAAATAATTTTGGAATGCGGAGAGGAAATAACAGGAGATGGTTCAGTAAGCTGACGTGGTCTACGGACAGGACAGTCCTGCAAGAAATGTGCATTGCTGGCACAGTAGAGACACAACTTGTATGTTATCCTGCGCCGCCGTTCCTCTTCGGTCAGATGGGGGCGTGGACCACCTGTGTACTGGGAATTTGTTACCCCATAGTTCATAGAAAACAGCAAATTTGTAGAAGTATTTTTAAGAGGTGCTGTTTGCACAGGTTCATCAGCAGAGAAGGTGGATTGAGACAGCTCAGCAGCTTCTGAATTAAGAGAGGCAGAATCTGGCAGTCTCCTGAGTGGGTCCACAAGTAAAGAGGAAAATGTAGCAAGCTGAGAACGTAGCAATATAATGTCCATCTGTAAAGTTTGTAGCAGTGGTAATTCCATGATTGGTGAAACAGACATGTTGCAAAAAACAAATGAAAACTTTATTGCAGGAAAAAGGTCCCAGAATAAAACCAAACTTTCACCTGACTCCAAATCTGTTTTGTGGGCTGGTTATACTGTCACGGTCACAAACAGGAGTACAGCTAGGAGTTACGAATATGGTAAAAAAACACTCTCTTTATTTGCAGAAAGGTATAAATAGCAGGTAATTGAGAGCAGTAGTAAATACCAGGTGCAAGCTGATGCAGGAAATTATACCAATGTTCAGAAACCAGCAGGTAAGCAGCTAATGCAGGGAAGTATGAACAGGTTCCAAACAGGCATGAACCAGAGGAGCAAGGCAGGAGGAAGAATCCACAGGTTGCACAAGGATATGACATCACAGGATGGGACAACAACAACAACCAGCCATGTGTGCTGGGGGAAACAGGTCCAAATGGACCACACCCAGGTGCATGGAACGATTCGTGAACAGGAAGGTCAACCCCCAATGCACACAACAAAGCACAACAGCAGCTCCTCTGGTGAGTGGAGGAACTGCCAATACAATACAATAATAGGACAAAAGGGCAGGAGCTGCCATGCAAGCAGCATGCACTGCAAGGGGCCCGCAGGCAGATCCTGACACAAGGACTCTGAAGATGTCCTGTGGTATCTGGACGTTAACATCAGATACTTTAGGTCCTGTAACTTGCAAGGTGGGGCCTCCATAGCTCAAACTTGAATTACCAGCACATCCTCCATATGCTCAATCCTATTGAGATCTGGGGAATTTGGAGGCCAAAACAACACCTTGAAATCTTTGTCATGTTCCTCAAACCATTCCTGAACAATTTTTGTGGCATGGCACATTATCCTACTGAAAGAGGCCACTGCTATCAGGGAATAGTTGTCATAAAGGGGTGTACTTGGTCTGCAACCATGTTTAGGTAGGTCAAAGTAACATCCACATGCATGCCGGAACCCAAATTTTTCTGGCAGAAGATTGCCCAGAGCATCATGCTTGCCTTCTTCCCATAGTGCTTTTCTAGTGCCATCTCTTCCACACACGCACCTGGCTGTCCACATGATGTGAAAGAAAACATTCATCAGATCAGGCCTCCTTCATCCACTGCTCCATGGTCCAGTCCTGGTGCTCACTTGCTTATTGTAGGTGCTTTGGGGGTGGACAGGGGTAATGCCTGTGGTGGGTAGACAGAATGTGCCCTTCAAAACTTTTGTCCCCTGTGTCTACTTTCTGACTCCTGCATCTAATTTCCATCCTAGCCAGCAATTTGTGCTACAGTAGCTCTTCCATGGGACTGAACCAGACAGGATAGCCTTCGCTCCTCATGCACATCAATGAGCCTTGTGTTCCCATGACCCTGTCACCAGTTCTCCTTCCTTGTATCACTTTTGGTACGTACTATCCACTGCATACTTGAACACCTAACAAGACCCGCCATTTTGGAGATGCTCCGACCCCGGCATCTAGCCATCACAGTTTGGCCATTGTCAAAGTTGCTCAGATGCTTACACTTGACACTTTTTCCTGCTTCCAACACATCAACTTTAATGTTGTGGCTGATCGGCATATAGTGAATAATAGGGGACGGGAAAGGCAAGGGCCAATCTCCTGAAAGCAGATTCTAAAAAGGACAGGCATGCATGTTATAGCACATGCTCAGAACCAAGATGGTGCCTATTATCTCTATTATCTTTTGAAACTAGTTATAGAATATTTTGTTGCCACAGATATATGATCAATTTGATTTATCCAGTTTTCAGTTTATGTTGTGAAGTCGTATAATTGGATGAACGAAAGTATATTGGTTTAATATTGGTTTGCCGTGCGTATTGCGAACCGTACGCCACGTAACACGTGGCGTGATGCGATCGCACGGTAAAATACGCACGTACACACTCGCATTACAACATTTAGTTATTTATACAATTCATATTGGTTCCGTTACACTGTAATTTATGAGCAGATAGCATTTGGTTTATTATTAGTTTATATAATATGATTATATGTACATTTTAGTGTTATTAAAGGTTTAGGTTATAGGAAAGGTGTCATGCCTGATATCATATTGAAGCCCTAATAATCAGCAGCTGTTCGGTGCAGTCGGCGAAGAGATTGCACATTGCATACTTTAGTTATTGATATTAGGGAATAAACCTTTTGTATGATGCTGGCTATGAAAGGAGCAGACCCCCTGGAGAGATGACCCCCTCCTTTGGATTCCTTAGATTGAATCGGCCTATGAACTGTTTACCCTGGAGCCACCCTGTGCCTGGACCTATAGAAGCAAGCTACGTCATCTCTATTGTTCACAATGAAACACTGACTGTATATATAATAGCTGCATCCCCCACCAGGGTCAGTCTACTCTGACCACAGTTATCTAACAGATACACTGTTCCATTGGGACCCATGGATGCGCAGCGATATGTATGTATGTAACTTTTGGTATTGGCTGTGCTGTACTGTACTTTATTATAATATAATAATGTATTGAATTGTTGACTATTTACATCTGTTAAAATAAACCATCATGTGCTTTGGAAACAAATACAATTGATTGGGCAATGCTTATTTTAAAACGATACAATTACTTTAATAGTTGTGACTAGGCCTACCATAGACCAGGATCTATGCTGCTACCAAAAATAGAAGAGATCATTGAGAAAACTGCCTCCAGAGCTTTCTTCCCATTATACAAAACCACGTGTGCAATTTTTGCAGTTTCCCCCAAAAATACAGAGGGCCAACTTTGAAGATACCATTTAATATATATGGAGTAATGTACCAATCTCCCTGTGACAAAATGTAGTATATCTAATGATGAATTGCTATTTTCTGTTGAATTTTTCTTTAACACTGAATATTTTATGTAACCTTTCAAAGTGTATTTTGTTAACTGACCTGGTCTGACCTAGGCAAGTGTCAATGGTCTTGTGAAAGTAGTCAGGCCCAGAGGCAGATAAGATCTCTAAGTAGTTTGTGTATGCAGAGGAGTTAGACTTAGCCAGGCCAAACCAGCAGAGGTGAGCACTCATGCCCTGTGAAAATGCTAGGTCTCGGGACATCCATAATTTACTTCGAAAGCCTTGTCATTTTGGGCATCCATCTAACTTAGGTGAAAATAAAATTCCTAAGGTGAGGGGTGAATAGCCAAGAAGAAATGGTTTAAAAACCCCTTGGATCAGTATTAGTGTTCATTTCTTTGAGGGGGGGGTCTATCGGGACTGAAATGTGCCATTCTTCTCAATGTGTACTCCTCACATGCCAATTCCTGAACTTGTAATTAGGGACTCAATTGTGCAATTTATTGTATGTATGTTTATTACATTTTTGTCAATTAAAGCCTATTTTTCAGATTAAACTTATTTTAATCTAGCGCATTCTCAGTGAGTTTTTGTGAACGGACATAGCCACAGGAGGCTCATGCTACATGTGTATGTGATTTAAGTGTGAAACATTAATAAGTGGTTCTAGTGAACGTAAAGACACCATAATAAATCCTTTGTGGTGGCAGAAAAGGTGTATTCATTGTTAAGTGACTAAGGTGACGCCAGTCACGGCCAGCTGTTCAGATTGCTGTATCTGGGACAGGCTGATTGTTCGTGACACTCCTGCAGAAAGTTTACCGATATCTTTGTGAGAAGTTTCCACTTATCCAATTTTAAGTTTTTTGGAGCTTAATTTCCTTAAAAAAAGCTTATGGAGCATTCTTTTACTTTGCTGTATGTTAGGGTAAGCATTCCCACTTGCACTTCTCAAAAGTTCTTCCACTAAGTATTATTTGTGCACATATATAAACACATATGGGTTAGTTAACCTGACCAGGACTTAGTGCAACTTAGTTTGAGAGTGGAGAGCAATATAGAGTGTTTAGTGCTAAGTGGTGAGCTTTCTCTGCACTTCTTCCAATTCTGATGAAGTGGGAGTCCATCCTGGTGCAAGAATCTTCTGCAGGAAAATCTTGTAGCAGTGAAGGATTCCTTTTTCTATAGCGCTGGATTCCTATTGATGCAGTCATTCTGTAATATCTTTTAGTCTGCGGAATCATTTTGCCACCAGCTATCCTTAACCTGTTGGACCTATCTCTGCTTATTACCTCACAAATTGTTCCCCTTTGGGTACTTCTGTTTCTTTTCCTTACTAATATTTCCCCTATATCTAAAGTTACAGCAACATTTCTTTATGCTGTTACATTTCACTCTCCATAATCAACTCAATACTTTGGTTACTTTCTATTACCCTTCTTTTTGTGTCAGTAACTAGTAGCCTCTCTCTAACGATCTGTTTACCCATCTTCATTTTCACTGCCTTTTCGTCCTTGGCTAATTGATTCCATCTACAGAGGCTCCTTTTTCGTTTTATTTTTACTTAGGATTCTATTGCAGCAATAGAGGATCAAATATTTGACCAGCTCTCTATCCTAACAAATTAGTTAGTGTCTTTTGATTGAGTTAATATTATTATAAGTATATTCTTTTGTTCCAGCTGTGCAGTAAGTACTTTGGTGTCTAATTAAAAATTATTTTCTGTTAAAATGTTGATTTCTATGTGCTATGCAAAGCTTATGTAACCTGTGGATCTAATGGAGTGTAATTACAAGTACAGCATTGATTTTCTGGCATTTGGCATGGGAAAGATTAGAACCCTGTTGGGGGCATTAAATGCTAACACTTGGGTGTGTATTTTGCCTAACCCAGCAATAGATGGGATTGTAGGACCCCTTCCTTTAGGCTGGGTGCATCAGTTTTCCCTGTCTTCCTGGGTGTTCTACGAAGGGGCATATGTCAAATTGTTGCATTACCCCAGACCTTGTATCACAAAATTAGCCATGTGGCAGCCAATAACTTTAAACACAAAATTAACAAACTTGTGGGTGTGTTCTGTCTACCATGTTGATGCTGCAAGAAAGGTCAGAGCTTGGTGTAACGCTACCCTTTGCCTCCATGACATTGACATCTGGCAAATCAATCATATAGGCTGGAATCAGACTTCTTCTGGCCCCTCTGGTATGCCTGAACACCATGCTTATCACTAGCATATCATGTTGTCTGTTTTGTCTGGTGGTGTGTAGGAGTACTATTCCAATGTTACCCCAGGCCATGCCTCTCCGCCTCACCTGTTGGTTTTTCACTCTCTCTTCTGAAAAGGCCAAAGGTTGCTGGTAATGTGGATGCCCAATGTATGTAGGCGTTGCTGGTCAGCCAGTCAGACCTTCGTGCAATGGCCTGTGGAAAGGGGGGAGGCCTCAATTATTATTATTAGAGATGCTCACTGACCCCTGTGAAGTGGCTTTGGGTCTGGATTAGCTTCGTGTTTTGTTTTGGCAAAACCACCCACGTGTGTTTTGGTTTTGGATCTTTATTTATTTTGAAAAATTGCTAAAATCGCATAATGTGGTTCTTTTTTTTTATCCTACATTATTATTAACCTCTATCACTAATTTCAAGTCATTTGCAGTCGATTTTGACCACCTCACAATATTATTTTCATACACTTTCAAACAAAGATTGCAGCAGTTCTTGCCAGTGATAATAAAAAGGCAATTGTCATGCCTGGGCATAAGACCAAAAATCCACCTCTTATGTGTGCAATTATTTTTACACAAATCCTGACAACAGTTGTCTAGGGACCTTAACCATCTAGGATCCTCATCCATGTTACGACACTTGAAGCGAGTTCATGGAAAGCTGTTGGGAAAATCAGAAACTTAGGTTAAAAAAATAACAAGCAGTCCAGCATCATCTACCTCCCTTCTCTCATTAGATCCCAGTACCTGCATAAACACCCACAACACCTTCATCGTCAATATCCACAACAAGTGATGGGAGTTAGTGCTGCATCCAAGTTGTTAAGGCTAAATGACTCCTCTACTAACCATGATTCCTCTGAAGAATTATTGAGCGTTAGTCCTGCTGCTGGATCTTCAACCCAGAAGACTACTAGTAGTTTACAACAATTGAATATTAAACAATCCTTTGCTAGAGGAAGAAAGTTGTCACCCAGTCGCAAAGTGGATCACAGATGCCATGGGGACTATGCTAGTATTAGATCTGCGTACAATATCCACTATTCATGCAGCTGGTGTTAGACAATTACTTGAGGTCTTGTGTCCCTGTTACAAAATTCCATCACAACACCATTTTACTAGAAAAGCTATTCCTCACCTCTACCAGAAGGTTCGTAAAAATGTAATTATTGGGCTACAAAATGCCATTCTACCCACTGTACACTTAACCACACAAGGGGACAAGCGGAACTGGGCAAACTAAAGATTATATGACTGTGGCAGCACACTGGGTCGGTGATTCGCCTTCACCAGCATGTACCCAAGTACGTCACATTTTTCTGAGGCAGGCTACTCTGTGTATTATCTGCTTCATTAAGAGGCATATTATTGTTATTATATATATTATTATTAGTGTCCATAGTGTTATCGAGGATAAGGTCACCTCTAAGAAAGAAATGAGTTTTCAAAGAGCATCTAAAGATTTGAAAGCTGTGGGAAAGTCTGATTGAGCATTGTAGGGAATGCCATAAGTGGGTAGCAGCACAGAAGTCTTGAAGGCGGGAGTGAGAGGTGGTTATCAGACATGAGACAAGGCGCAGGTCAGAGGTAATACCACTGACAACCTGTTTTAAAAACTAAGGGATTTCATTGCAACACGGCTTATCCTGCTTGGACTCTCCTGAAGATGTGCGATTTCTGATAACACAACCAATATCGTTCGAGCATTACAGTGGGGGGGAATTCCATCACATTAACTGTTTTGCTCACACAATCAACTTGGTGGTACAGAACTTTTAAAAAAATTACAATGACATGCAGGATGCTGTCTGTGTCCTGAAAATTTAGGGTCATTTTCAGGATTGTGCAACAGCATGTAGAATGCAGCAGCTGTAAGAAGACTAGAATTTGAGGGGGAATGTACTTTAGTCCAGTGAAGTAGTCGCCTGTGAAGAAAATGCAGAGACAGTGAGCTTGAGTCAAGTAATTGCCTTAATTATACTTTTTGAGAAGCAGCTAGAGAAATTGAAGGAAGAAATTAAACTAAACAAATCCGCTAACTATATTGTAATTGTAGATTAAGTACTTAATTCACTTCGCCAGGATCAAAGAGCTATCAACATCTTGTAATGACGTCTCCTCCTTCATTTTTTCTGGCAACTGGTTCTAGGAAAAAACTTAGCTTTCCCAAGGCACCCAGTGGTGATGTAGATGAGTCGGCACAACAGATTGACATTTGCTCTGCTCTAAAAGAATTGCCCAAAAATCGTGACAGCACTGTCATAAAATGAACTACAAATTCCATGAGGAAGGCCATTATCGACAATTACATCAAAGTACACAGACTTTTGTGATGGTGGATTCCAGCAGGGATGAAATAGTATTGTTTGAGGAACATGTACACAATGATGAGGGTGAATATGATGACAGTGTACATTGCAGGTGCTGAAATCTAGCTAAGAGAAGTGAGCTACCTGATGCTGGTATGCCTGGTAATATTTTGAGTAGAATGGCAAGTTGGCAATTTTATGTTTTTCTACAGAAAACTTTCACCTTTTTTAAAATGGTACAAGCTTTTTAATTACATTTTGTTTTCCCTGACTTAAAACCACTATGCACTTGAACATAGGATTTAGCACATGAGGAAGAGGGATTGGTATCATCATGACTGGAGAGTGACAACAACATCACCCCCTCCTGTTTCTGTATGAGCTATGGCACAGTATAATGTCACTGGAGACTTTTAAAAACACTGACCGCCCTATTATTAAAATTTCTGTTTCAGCACTGGCACTGAACCCTGCCACCTCTCCTGTTTCTGAGTGAGCTATGGTACAGTAAAATGTAACTGCAGATTTAGAGCAAGCCAGACAGCCCTATAATTTCTATTTCAGCAATGACTCTTAGCAATGGAGCGCTCTTCTTTGTCTGTTACCTATATAACAGAGTAGAATTTGCCTGCAAATTCAGAAGTAAAGCCTGCTAGCCCTCCTATTTCTATTTCAGCAATGACTCTTAACAATGAAGCAATGGAGATCTTCTCTTTGGGTGTATATAACACTGTACACTTTTTGGTGCTTTGCAGCCTGGCTGGGCCAAAATGCAAAATGTAGACTTAACCTCATGTGTCAACTCCCATTGTCCAATAGATTGTAAGCTTGCGAGCAGGGCCTTCTCACCTCTTTGTCTGTTTTACCCAGTTTGTTTATTAGTTTATTATGTCTGTCCCCAATTGTAATGCGCTACGGAATATGTTGGCACTATATAAATAAATGATGATGATGAAATTCAGATGAAAAGCCTGCAAGGACTAGTATTTGTATTTCAGCAATGACAATTAGCAACGCAGCTCTCCTTTTTGTGTTTTACCTTTATAACACAGTAGCATTTGACTGCAGAATTACATCAACCCTGTAAGCATTATTTGTAATTTTGTGCAATGAGATTTAACACTGGAGCTCTCCTTTCTGTGTTACCTATATAACACCGTAGAATTGGACTGCAGAATTATATCAACCCTGTAAGCAATATTATTTGTATTTTGCTGCAATGAGAATTAGCAATGGAGCTCTCCTGAATGTCACTGATTACTTTGTTGAACACTGCTACCACCCTCCTTTTTGAATTCTATAACTTTGCTGTCCAACTGCTCTACACTCTGTACTACCCCTTCTGTGTGTCTCTCTCAAATGGCGCTAGATTGCCGTGGAGGCTGGTATTTATAGATTCCAAAACTCGCGAGATCCAAAGACGTAACAATGACGTTTTGCCTCGTTTGCCATTTTGAAAAAGTGCAAAAGTACCAAGCTGATTCGGATCCCCTAAGTTTGGGTGTGTTCGGTTCCCGAGGAACCGAGCCTGAGCATCTCTAGTTATTATTACATGTTATATTTTTGTGTTTACAAATTGTTATTAGCACAATGTTACTTGCTGCCGTTACTCTTTTGTTCCCCTTTGACATTATGCAGTATTTATATTATTTGAGTTCCACCTGCCTCATTTATTGTTCTCCTCAGCTTAAAACAAGCAGCTGCTCCATTTCTAGCCGTGTCCCACTGAAAAGCATACATGGATTATTTGATAATGGTTTAGAAATGGTATTTGAGTAGTGGGAATCAATGTTCCCTATTATGTTGGAAAGGCTGTGTGCAAAAAATTATTCCATGCAATATTGTGGCTAAGAGTAACACATATAATGCAAATCCCAAGTAAGAGGATAACCGAATATGATCATTTCAAATCTGTCTAATCTATTCCAGGTTTGAATATATTAAAATCTCTTTATTTTGCCTCCCTAAAAACTACATTATAAGCTCAATTACACAGGATATTTACTGTAATAATGATATAAAGATACTAACATAATAAAATGTTTAAACAACAGTGTGATGTAAGACAGTTGGCTGCATTTCGACTGTTTTAAAGTCTACTTTTAAAACATGAGTGACTTTACAGTTACAAAATGTAAGTGTCTAAGAACTAAGCAAAACAAAATAATCTGGAACATGTTAAGCGCAGTGGCACATTTGTCCAAGGAACACTTCACCAACCCAAGATACTTTCATGATCTCATTATCAAATCTCAGAGGGCCTGAAGTATTTTAGCTACCTTTCACATCTACAAACCTGATGATTAAGCAGCTCATCAGAATGCATCACTTACAGAAGATAATACTAGGGATGCTGTTCTGTAATTCCAGTTTTCAATATGAGATTCCTGTATAAGACCTGCTGTGGCGGCAGCAGGATGCCCAGCATGGTTTGAAAACTTAGGTGATGGTGAGACCAAGGGCATTGGCCCCAGACAGTGAAATATAGTGCAGTATAAACTGTCACAAGACATGAGGGTAGTGCTTTGTCCCTAATACTGAACAGTCTGAATGTAAATGAAAAGGGAAAAGTGTTAAAATAGCCACAAAGTGCTGACAGAACTGGACCGCTATATGTTGGAGTGAGTAAAAATAGTATATCCTCAATTGCAACTATCACTGCCAAGTTCTAAACCTTAGAAATGTTTCCGTGGTCGAGAAGCAGCACACAAGCCCAAGATCAGCATGTGTAATGCCAAGCATCAGCTACAGTTGTATAAAGCACGCAACCAAAGGACTCTGGATCAGTGGAAATGCATTGTCAATGGGTGGATCAGGGTTTGGTGGATACCAGTGAATATTTCCAGCCCAAATGCATAATGCCAACTGTAAAGTTTGGTGGAGGAGGAATAATGGTCTGGGAAAGTTTATCATTGTTGGGGGTAGGCCTCTTAGATTTACTAAAAGGGGGTACTTAATGCTGCAACATAGAAAGACATTAGAGACAACTCTGTTTAGAGGTTACTAGAATGCTCTCTGTCAAAAGATATGTGAACACCTGCTTGTTGAACATCTCATTCCAAAATTTGGGCATTAATATGGAATTGGTCCTTCCTTTGTGGCTATGCAACAGTTTGGAGAAGGCCCGTTACTTACTTTGGCCCTTTCCTGTTCCAGTATGACAGTGACCATGTGCACTAGGCGAAGTCCATGTAAAAATAGTTTGTTGAGATCAGTGTGGGAGAGCCCTTACTTCAATCCATCTAAAATCTTTGGGATGAATGGGAATGCAACTGCAAGTTAAACCTAATCACCCAACATCAGTGTCCAATATCACTAATGCTCTTGTTGCTGAAGAAAATGCCCATATCAACTACAAAACATCTAGAGGAATATCTTCACTGAAAAATGGAGGTTATTAAAACAGCACAAAGGGGGATCAACTCCATATCAATGCCCATAACTTTGAAATGAGAAATACAATGAGCATGTGCCAAAAACTTTTGGCCATGAGAGCATTCTAGTGACCTCTATACAATAAAGAGAAAATACTAGGGACCTCTATAAAAGAGAGAAATAAATCTTGAAGCATTCTAGTGACCAATATACAACACAGAGAGCATCTTAATGACTGAAATACAATGCAGACAGCAACGCAATAAGCAATCACAATATAAAAAACATTCTATTGATCTCTGTACAATACATAGAGCATTCTTGTGAACATCCTTACTCCCAGTCTCATGGTTATTGGGTATGATCTCCAAGGGGTAGAAAGAAGATGCTCCGCAGCCATTCTGTGTTTTTTGAGAGGTCAAACACAATTTGAAGTATCCTCAGTCTACCCTTGCCGCTAGGTATGGTCAAACTGTGCGACCGCAGGTGGTACGGCTCAAGACAGTCCAAACGGTAAACAAATTCCTTAAAAGAGTGAGGAGCCAGAGCCAAAACTTAGGAGCCCAGAGCTGAGCAGGCAATAGCAGCAATAAACATAACAGGTTAGATAGCTCTAGCTTGCTGTGGTGCAGTGCTAAGCTTAGTCTCACATGATGAGACTGATCATGACACTGCTGCGACACTAAGAGATCCACAGTACAGCATGTGAATCTGGAAATTAATCACCATACCGTGTCTCAATGGTGCCTCCATCCCTGACTGCAGCCAGGACGGAAGAGATATAGGGGAATTTGAGATGGCAGGGTGCCCCAGGTAGGCTGTATCAAGCATCTCACCGGTTTAGTTTCATTCTGACATGAACATTTATTTTACAAACCTATTTCATGGCTGTTGGTAACTAAAGTGTGCATGCAAATTGTTTTTTTCCAAATTGAGGAGACCAGCTCAAAGTATTTTTTTAATTTTTTCCAATTTTAACTTTTTCTCTACATTTAAAAATAATTGAAATTTAACAGCTATGAATGCATCTATTTTCTGCTAAAAAAAAATATGTTATGCTGCTTCTGTCATTTAGCTTTAGCTGTTTTTATAGATTGCTGGCATAATGGCAAGAGAAACAGTGTTTACTGCTGGCTACTGCCATCTGGGGGTAAATGTATTAATCTCCGGATTCTTCAACTCCCGCGAGTTCGGCGTCTTCGGCGCTTAAATTTAAAGCGGCGCTGCCTTGTAAAGGGAAGTTCCCTTTACAAGGCAGCGCCGCTTTAAATTTAAGCGCCGAAGACGCCGAACTCGCGGGAGTTGAAGAATCCGGAGATTAATACATTTACCCCCTGGTGTCATTGGATGCTGCTTCTAACAGGTATAGAGAACACGTTTCAAAGGAACAGGAACAAGGATCATAACATTTTTAAAATGAGAAATCCAGAATAGTACAGTATTTTATCTGTATATTTGAAACCTATTACATCATTTCTAAACAGATATTTAAAAGAACATTAAACCAAAAAACTACTTATGCTAAATCAATAAAACTTTTGTGCAAATTACTATAGGAAGATCATTGATTTTGCCTGTTTGTGATTCTAAACTTGCAAAGGTAACTAACAGATAACAGTAACTGCAATGATATCAATCAATGAATAGTGTAAATCTGTAACAAACACAAATTTTGATTATTATTTTTCAAAATCAACGAGATTCACTTATATGCAACGGAGGATATTATACTAACCCTTATGGGGGCTTAGGCATCACCTGGCTATTCACTTAAAAATGTCCATACTGCCAATTCTAAATTTTCTCTTTATCAATATATACACTGATCAGCCTCAACATTAAAACCATCTAATATTATGTAGGCCCCTTGGTGTCACAAAAACAACTCTGCCCCGTCAAGGCTCAGACTTACTTTTCCAGCTGCATGGAGTGAGATCTGTGGTATTTGGAGGCCAAGTCAACACCTTAAACTCTTTGTCATGTTCCTCAAACCATTCTTGAACAATTTTTGCAGTGAGGCAGGGCGCATTATCCTGCTGAAAGAGGCCACTGTCATCAGAGAATATCATCGCCATGAAGGAGTATACTTGGTCTGCAACAATGTTTAGGAAGGTGGTACGTGTAAAAGATCCATGTGAATGCCAGTACCCAAAGCTTCCCAGTAGAACATTGCCAGAGCATCACACTACCTCCACCGGCTTCCCAAAGTGTATCCTGGTGCCATCTCTTTCTTAGGTAAATGGCGCATATGTAACCCAGCCATCCACATGATGGAAAAATAAATGTGATTCATCAGACCAGGTTACTTTCTTCTATTGCTCCATGGTCCAGTTCTGGCGCTCAAGTGACCACTGAAGTTACTTTAGGCAGTGGTCAGGAATAAGCATGGGCACTATGACCAGTCTGTGGCTATGCAGCAAGCTGCGATGCACCATTTGTTCTGACACCTTCCTATCATAGCCAGCATGAAATTTTTCGCAATTTGTGCTGCAGTAGTTCTGATGTGGGTTTGGATCAGATGGGCTAACCTTCACTCCCCACATGTATCAATGAGCCTTGGACACCCATGACCACGTCAATGGTTACCTTTCCTTGGACTACTATTGGTAGGTACTAAATACTGCATGCCGGGAAAACCCCACAAGACCTGCCATTTTGTCGCTCTGATCCTTACACTTGCCTATTTTTCCTGCATCCAACACATCAACTTCAAGAACTGACTGTTCACTTGCTGCCTATAATATCCCACCCCATGACAGGTGCCATTGCAACAAGATAATCAATGTTATTCACTTCAGTGTTTTTAATGTTGTGGCTGATCAGTGTAGAGAGAGAGATTGTTCAAAGACTTTATTATTTAAAAAACATCAATGTTACATTGTCCTTTATCAAGACACATAAAACACCACATACAACTCCACTATATAATCCCTGTTCACTCCCCCCTGCTCCCAAGCAGCTGTAATCATATAATGGCAAAATGGAACGTGAAACACCAATACAAAACAGCTAATAACAGAAAGGTGTGTCCAGAGCGCTTGGTCTGCTATGAGAAACATCAACTACATAACACTATACAGAATGAAAAGTGAACTGCAGAAAGCAAAACACTATGGCTTCATGTCAGACAGAAAGAATGGCTGTAGAATTGGTTACCTAGCAACCGAAGACTCCGCTCAAGATAAAAAAATGGAAAAAAAAGAAGTCTCATTAAGGGCGTAATATTGCTCAAGGTTAAGCAACCACTGTACACAATCTGACATGCCACACTGAACAGATTGCAAAAGTATAAAAAGGACATAATTGAGGATAGCCAGGGAATAAATGATCAGTGTGGGAATAAGCAGATGCAGAACAGACAAGAAAAATAATCCAGTTTGTTTAAATCCTTCCAAGACAGTATTCTCTTTTGACTTAGCGATTGACTGGTTTAAGATTACCTAAAAAAACAAGTCTATTGTGGTGTAACATAAGCACCACTCCCAGGTAGGTTATATACTTTCAGGCCCAATGAAAAGGTAAGTCCTATCACCAGACCTGTCTTATCTGGCCAAACATTGACAGTGTTTCATCAATATTTATGGTAAACTCTGAAAACAAAAAGTCTATTAATTAATTCAAAGTAAATAAAATGAGGCTGTCCAAAAACGTTGCACTTTTGAGCCCTCCATTTTCTGTTTTGATACCTGGAAATTATGTAAGTGTCAAATGTCTGATTAAGTTCAAGGGTGAGAGGGGGCATTTCTGCCTCATCCTTCGCTGCAGCGCAAAGGTTTTGGAATTTACTTTTTACCATTATATTCTATAGAAAATAGGTCTATGATAGTAACAGGTTTTTGAAGACTGGACCAAAGTGCTAGAATGGTTGCAAATGCAGGTGGAGATTAATTTGGAGTATTATCGCTTGCATCAGCTTACTGCGCGCACACACCATTTCCGGGTTCAAGGACTCCAAAATGGAGATTGTGCCCAATTGGTCCCCACACCAGTATTACTGGCTGTGTTTCCTCTGTGAAGCATTACTGGACACTATTGTTTTTCCCACCAAGAAACATTTAGCAAGGCTTCCCTTTGAAGGTTTTCCACTCTTTGGTGATAAACTAGACCAGGGGTGTCCAACCTTTTAGCCTCCCTGGGCCACATTGGAAGACGACGAGTTGGTTTGGGCCGCACATAAAATACACTAACAATAACGATAGCTGATCATCCAAAAAAAACATAGAAAACATAGTTAACATACATATATATATATATATATATATACACATACACACGAGAAAAAAAGTGATGTATATATAGATCACTTTTTTTTCAAATCCCCCTATACTTACCTTTCAATCGCTCTGTTCAAAAAATCCTCTCTATTTATTATACTATAATCACTTTTTGTATTGTTTCGATGCAATATCAATAAAGTGCATTTAAGCCAGGCATTGTATATCAGGGTGCCCTGATCAGGCCTGCGGTACCTGACATATACATCACTGTGACCCCAAATTGTGACCTGTTTTGCTAATTACACCACTATGTTAGTTAAGGGATAACAACTTATAATGGGCCAAAGAGAATAATATATAATGCCCCATTAGTATTACAAGTAGAAGTATGTAGCAGGGAGATAAGGTCCATGATGCTCCAGGACCAGGTGACTTTTATTCACTGGTCAGCGTCCCTTGAAATAATAAAAAAAATCCCCCTTAACTTACCTTTTAATCGGCTTGTTCTCATGTCCTCTTCTCTTTTCTCCAATTCTGTGCTGCTGATTGTTCTTCTAGCGCGGGTGACTCCTCTGTGCTGCACTCCGCAATGGATGTTGGGGGTGTGATGACATCACGCCCGACATTCACTGCGAGCACCGCACGGAGGAGGAGACAAGGGAGGGAGCCGGAGTACCAGCTGACGTGACCACGTGACTGCAAGGTAAGTATTTTCTTTTCTATTTTTTTGCAGGATTTTTTTTTTCCATTAACAGTGCTGCCCCCTTGCCACAACCAAAACTCCTTCTGGGCCACATTTACAGGCGTGCTGGGCCGCATGCAGCCCGCGGGTTGGACAACCCTGAACTAGACGCTATGAACCTGAAGATCACTGGGGGTAAATCCCACCATTTGCCACAAGATCGAAAGGCAAGAGGTTTCACTTCCCATTGGAAGCAAAGAGCTATAGGCCTGAAAGGCAAAACATTGGGCGAGGTGGTGCCAGTGGACCGAAACAGCCTTTTTGGGCTTTCAGAACTATAGAACAGAAGAGGCCAGGACAGAAGACCTCAATTAATATCGCATGACACAATACACATTAAATAAAGTGGGTGAGATGATTGCAGGGGCTATGGAGAAATTTAGACACACTTAGATGCTTTCAGTTCAAGATATTGTCAACAGGGTAAACAAGAGTGAATTCCATTATGTTACCAGATTAAATATTTTCACCAAATACCAATTTCAATTCAGTAGAATTGGAAGCCCCACATATCAATCTGCAAATGTTACAGAAGGCGATGGTAAATTTACATTGTTCCACTAGTCCAGAAGGCCACAGGCATTTATTCCAGTCTCTTCCCGATGACGAAACACTTAGGGTTTTCAAACCCTCCTGGTTCTGAGCCAACGGAATCCGTTTATTAACGCAAATTCATATGAAGTCTAAAAATTCTATTCTCACTTCAAAAGACAAAGGGGAATTCCATAGATCTTCAGGGTACTTATTTTCATATCCCTGTGGAACACCATTTATTCTGCAGGTTCTGGGTCATCATTCCAATTTACCTGTCTTCCCTATAGTCTTGCTACAACCACAAAGACCTTCATCAAGGTATTATTTACCCTTGTAGCAGAATTTAGAAAGCAAGGGATCACTCGTTGGTCTTCTCTAGACAACATCCTAGTGTCAGGGACGCTAGAACACATCATTTAAATCAAAACAGCCCAGATAATATAATTTCTGCAAGTACACGACTGGATCATAAATATGGAGAGGAGTCATCTGTGCCCTCTCAGCAGCTAAAGATCCTTGGTGTTCTGACTCTGTACGAGACAGTATGTCTTAACCAGAAAAAAGGCTTTCTTATCTGCCATCAAATTCTATGTTTTAACTTCTATCTATAATCGACAAGGCAGTAGTGAAAGCTAATCCTGCTTTACTACCTAAAGTAGTTTCCACCTTATCAGAAAATTATACTTGCATCCCTCTGTCTACAACCAGCTAAAGACAAAGAGAAAAAGCTACATTGGGCCTAGCCAGAGCAATCTCTGTCTATCTGTCTACAACAAAGTAGTAAGACTAGTTCTTTGTCAGTCGTTCATGGGCTTGTATGGAGCAGGCATCAACAGTGTATCTCTGCAAAGCAATGGGGTGGTCAAATATTCCCATCTTCGCAAAGTATTATCTGTTGAAAGTGACATCTTTTACTGATATCCAGGTTGTGAGAAAAATTCTTCAGGCAGTCACAAAAATGAAAGTTGAAATTATGCATTACTAGCATTGATTGGTTTTAGAGCCACTTTTCTTGTCACACATTGCTTGTGTATGCCACATTTTGTAGGCTGCCATGGATAATTAAAGAGTAAATAAGCAAGTATATTTACCAATAAATCATTTTCCTCTAAATATTCCATGGTAGCATAGTAATCCTTTACAAGTTGTCAGTTAATTATTTTCAGGGCCAGCTTGTGAGGTTACTACAAGAGGTCAAGGAGGAGGAGGAGCTGCACAACATACCATTCAAAAGGATTTTTCAGTAAATATCATTTGCTTATATATGTAGTTGCCTAATCCAAAATCAGCCTCTCTTTAGTCTAAAGTTTTGGCTTACTGTAAAAACTGTATTCCATCTCTTTAATTGTCCTGACCTGCTGTGTAGAGTGCTTTATAGTATTGCATAATTGTGCCACATATAGCAATAGTATAAGTTACTTTGTATTGTCCCAGTGTACGGAAATGACCAAAGTTGTTTTCTGAGGCCCTAACTAGGGTTGGCTAATAATTTGTCTGATTTATTGCCCCACCTATGGAATTTATTTGAAATTAGTGTTGGCTGAGGTTTTTTTAATGAGTAAAGTATCATATATATATTTTTGCTTTAAAGTAGCTGGCCTTAGAAGTTGCATTATATAACATTTTGTGCTGCTGATAAGCTTTGGTATTTGCAGTGCCAGAAATGTTTCTGGTAAATGTTTTGCTTTTGCTATGTATGTAGAATGTGATGCGACCCCTCAACACAACATTGGAGGTATCACAATATAATGTGTCACATGTACATGGGCTATATCAAGATCTACAAAGTTGTACCATGTAGATTGAAAGTGATGATTGATAAAATGATTGATAATGATAGTCATACAGTTTGTTTTTTTCAGGCTGCTCAGAGATGCAACTGTCCATCAGAAAAATTAAATGATTTGTTATCAAAGTCAGTAGCGGTCATATGCACAAAAATAGCCAAAGGTTGAAGTTTTTCAGGGCACAGTATTGGCAATAACAGGATCAGTCTGATCTGCGGATCTCGAGAAGATGGTCTGCAGGAAATTGAATTATCCCTCTGGACGAAAGGCGGTGTTGATTTGATCCCCAGAGTATTCCTCGGTCCCATAGATAGGAAATCCGGAGAAAATAGTTAATTTAAATTAAGTAGTCAGTAAATGCTGAAAATAATAAGTAGACAAATTCAGTAACAAGTTTATAATTTGTGATACTGACATAAATAATTAATTAGGCTGCAGGTGTTCCCTCTCCAGGTAAGTAGTCAGGAGGGAAAACAGATAAGACAGACATTCCCTGTTTCAAGGAATAAAAGGCTTCAGAGAATCAAAATTAAATCAGAATAAGACCAATATTGTGAAACATAATGATCAATGCACAATTCTGCTTAGCAAAAAAAGAGCAGATGAATAAATCCATATGGAATACAGGAAAAAAAAATTGCAATGGCAGCTAATTTTTTTTTGTTTAGATAACCCATGATAGGTATGTTCAGAGTGTCAGTAAAATATTCGTGTACACTAAGAAATGTAATGGTGAACGGGTCTGCGCACTTAAACGGCGCTTTCATTGACTTGGTTTATTTTAATTTTCCAGAAATGTGCCTAAATCAAAAACAAGGTTTAAACTCTTTGGAGAGAGGATCCCTAGATCAAGTTTAGTATAAAAGTTTGTTTTGAACACTGGAATCCAGTGTATACAATTTTTCAAAGGAGTACATATATATACACTAGAATAAAAGGTGCCATGGCCCAGGGCATCACGGTACCAGCAACCTGTAAATAATTGCATTCATGAAAAGTATTTATATTTCAAAGTAAATCCCAGCAATATTAAGAAATAATGTAAAGGTAGACCAGTATATAGCGGATTCTCAAACAGAAATTTTTCAATAGCAGATACACGTTCCTTAATGTTATTAATGGTATATAAATGTTAATGTGAGAATTAGCTAACATAGTCAGCAGGTAATATTATCTGAAAATAATAAAGGAAAATGAAAAAATACTTGGTCGAAGCACCTTTAGCTGTAATTACAATAGTGAGTCTATTTTAGTAAGTACCTGCCGTTTTCATTTTGTATTTAGGCCACTTTAGTGTGGTTTTGGATCATTATCCTGCTGAAATATTCACTATCTGCCAAGTCATTAGTCACTTGAAGATTGCAGCAGGTTTTCTTTCCAGAACTGTATATAGCTTGCTCCAAACATTTTTGGGCTGCTTACATGCGCAGAGGTGCTGCAGTAGCATCACGTGCTGCAAAAATGAGTGAGGTTTTAATAGCTGTAAATGATAATGATAATGTGGGCATAAAAACAGCACGCAAGGCTACTATGGAAACTCTTGGCTAATTAATTCAGCCTCCGTCTTCTACGTTGAGAGTTTTTCAAGTAACTGGAGCACAGAAGCATTCCCATAGCATTAAGTTCCCAGTAAGTTCTTGGCACGATGGGCAATATAAGGCTTGCACCAAAGATAGCACCTAGCGCTGAGGCCAAAAGGTTAAATATCGGCATCACTGGACTACAGCATTTCGTCCCTTTGGTATGTTGGGATCACATTTTTTGGCAACTTCTAGACAAGATTTAATTTGAAAATATGAACACAATTACTCAGGACAAAAAAGGAAGCAAAACTCAAGCAACTCAGAAAAATATGCAGTATTAGTCCCCAAAGTCCTATTGCTCTACCATGAGTATAGCGAGTTCTAGTAGTGATGATTTTAAGATTCATGTATCTACAAACAACAGGGTGTGCATTTTCTTTCACAGAACAATTTGAAAAGTAAAGTAATAGCTCTCCAAAGACAAGTCATATATAAAACCGAGGTGTTATGTGGGAGAGTTTACTATAACAGAAAACACAAATCAGGTAGGCAACAGTTTTATAGACTATGTGAATATTATATTAATGCTTCAGAGAAGTACGAATTTAAAAAAAAAAAAAAAAAAAAGGGTAATGGGGCAAAACAAGCAAATAAACTGTAGTCAGATTTTACATTACTCAACTGTTTGCCCTCATGTAGGAAGAGGGATGTGAACCACATTCTATACAGGTTTGACATCACAATTCTCCTACATAAGTTTCACAAGAGCCATGACTGCCAGCTTTGGCATTGGAGGTTACCATGCAGCTTGAAGTATCCAATTCCCATTTTCCTGCTTACATCACAAGCCTACCCCTCACATGCACCCTGTTCTCAAAAACATAATCACATAAATAGACCAAACACTGCCTCCCACAATATCCTTAAACTAAGAATTGAATGCTGTATAGAATTAATTGTAAATTACCGTGGCATATTTTAAAAGAAAAAAATAAGGCATATAATTGATTATCCTTTTTATTCTACTCAGTGTGTTTTTTTTAAGTAGTTAAGTAATTACTTTTATCCCACATATGTCACTGTTGCAGTTGCTGTCTATTTAAAGCATTTGGCCAACAGTATGCCTTATATAACGGATGCAGTGAGATCTACAGACTAAATGTTTCACAAGGTTGTTGAAAGCCTTTGACTACCCTTGCAACAGTTATTCAGACTAGCACTAGAACATCTGTATTTTTTCCTTACAGTGTTCGTACCTTAACTTGAATTGAGATTGTATAGCTGATCTATCCATAAAAACAGTGATAGAACCTTGCACATGAATAAAGGTAAGGGTGTAAATTCTGAACATTACTGTAAAGAAAATGCTTACATAATCCAGTAAAGCGATAACAATAACTTTAGCATTTAACGTTTGTTTAAGGTGAGAAACAAGTCACAGAACCATTGTGATTGGCAACTTTCTTATGCTGCAAATGAGAAAATAGACAGTGACATTTACCAGTTTTTCAAGTAGGCAAGAAAACAAGTAGACAACTTTTAAAGAATGCCCAATTTACTCATAAGTATAACAAAATATGGTTGTAACATTAGTGATGCATTTGGTTAACAAAAAACATTGTATAATTTACATATGAAGTTACTTCAAAAATAAACAGTTTTTTTCCAGCAAACATCTGTATTTCCACACTATGTAGAACACAATTTAATTACATTATTATACCTTACAGCAGAATTTTATTTTTTGCAGCTATCTGAACAATCGAGATAAAAAACCCCAAACCTAACACTGTCAATGTAGTCATTTTCAACAATTTACACCATCTCCAACTTTGCCGATTGACCAATGGCGGCACACGGCAGGGGTTGTTCCTTTGGCCATGCTGAAACTGACAGAAGTGTGAAGAAATTAATGTGACTATAAAGCACTGTAAAAACACAATATCATAACAGAAGGGAAATGCACCATCCCCAACAATCAAAAACATACAATGTTTAGTTAAGTTTAGAGTAATACATTGTTCTTCTGAATGCATTTTATGAATCCTTATATACAGTATACTATGTGTTTTACATACGTAGACACACACATCTTACCAAGAAAATATCAAAGCGCTAAAATATAGTCACTTAGTAAGGTTTTACTGAACCACAAACGACAAGTATGGCCTACGTGCGTCAAGGCATTTAGTCTACAAATGTCTGGTACTGTGCAGAAAACATGCAGCTTATGCACCAGTCTTCCACAAGAAAGTCACTCAACTGTTGCCTGGTTGATGATGGTAGAAAAAACACTGTCTCAGACATCTTTCCAAAGTAGCTTATAAATGCTCGATTTAGTCCAGATCTGTTGTGTGAGATGGTCATGACATTTGGTTAACAATATTATTCTCATCAAACCATGGGGCAACCACACATACTCTGAGTATGGGGGCGAGGGGAAAGGCCCTGTTATTCTAGAAGACACCCCTCCTGTTAGAAAAGAAATGTAGTAACATGGGATGAAGACGATCACTTATAAGGCACAGTCGATGCCTATCACCATTTAAATGTAGTAAAGGAATAACTACGCAAACCATACAAGGAAATGCACCCCACAACATTACAAAAAACAAGCACTCAGGGATGTAACTCTTTAGTTTGTTGTCACATTCGCATTTGTCTGCTTGTCAAGAAGAATGATTCATCTGACCATGTCACCTTCCTCCATTGCTCACTAGTACATTGCCCGTGTTCTTTGCACTACTGAACTTGCAAATGTACATTGCTAGGCGAGACGAGCGGTTTATGCACTGCAACCAGACTAAACTATAATACTCTGTTCAGTACTTACAGTACAGATTTGATAAAATGGGCTACTCACACCACAGGTTGAAATTTGCTGTTAATTGATCTGCACGCACCTGTCTGTTTTGCCTTCCACACACCATTGCCCTTTGATGCTATTTTTCCCCTTGGGGTTCAATGCTGAAATCAACATGCTAATGTTTTATGAGCAGTTATGTCTAATCTGAACTGTCTTGGTTACTGAAAATTCTGCAAAAGCACGCCAACAGTTCCCTATTTTCAAATCAGAGGTCTCGTCTTGCAACCATAATTATAAGCAACCAGAGAATTCTAGCATTTTATACATGACCATGCTGGGATGTCATTTGCTTAATAAACGGCGTCCTTTATTTACTTATGATACCCCAAGGGGTCCCTCATTCGCCTAGGTATTTTCATAATTTTTTTTTTTACATTAAGTGATATTGTATGATTATTCACCCTTTGGACAAGTACACACACTAGGATTGAGGTCATGTGGATCTTTGTTTTTACAGTAAAAGAAAAAAGGGACATGTTCATGTAAAAAACTAAATACTATTATGATCACAAAATGTTACTGCGTTCAGACCCATTTATCAAGAAAAAAATATGACAAACCTCGTTTTGATTATGTCTTAGCCACCAACCCATTTCTAAAAGGAGTCCTCATGTACAAATTAACATGCTTTATATTAACAACCTCCAGCCTTACTGACTGAACATATAAGTATCCTTCAATGTTACATCCTCCTCTTCTACTTAATGCTGGTATTCCTCAAGATTCAACGATATCCATACTATTCTCTTCTCACCTCCTCTCTTGGTCAACTGAAACACGCTTGGCGCCCATTACCTCAATAAGTTAATCTATCCACTACGCGGCTCACTCCTTACCATCTAGCCACAGAGAGAGAGACATTTAGCCTCTTCCCTCCTTCTCCAATACATTTCTCAAACTCTCACATTTGGAATGAGCCTTCACAGCAAACAACTTGTGTCTTTCTTGCTCATTTTTTGGAAGCCATTCGGACCATGGCATTCTATAGCCTACTAGTTTTATACTTTTTCTTAATGTCTGTTCACGTTTAACTTTAATTAAACAGTGACACGTACTAATATTTTTACATACTGTATAATAGTAAACAAAATGTCACATCTCAGATCTGTCCAAAATATTGAAACAATATGTCTTTTCATATTGGATTCATCTGTATTTCAGGCAGTCTTTACATCAATTTCAATATGCACGTAATATTTGGCACTCAGTCTTACTCATTTACACGGAACATTCCTTTAGTCTTTACAGTCCAGTCAAAAAACAGCATTACCATACATAATTTATCTCCATTTCAGTCAAAATGTTCCTTGGGATTGGCAATCCAATAATTTTGATACCAGGACACTTAGGCAACCTGCCATCCCAGTCTATATACTATATATATATATATATATATATATATATATATATATATATATATATATATATATATATATATATAAAATTTATTTTTTTTGAGAGTCTATTCCACAATAATTCTGCTAATACGGATACATTAGGAGTCTGAAACCTGTAAAAAGTTCAATGTTGCATAATTCCAGTGTGAAAAACTAGACTGTACAGTGAAAACTAGGACAAATAAAGAGCCCTTTCCTGGTATTGAAATATCTCCTTAATTTTCCCCTCCTTAGCATTGGCGGCCTCTATTCACAGGATCATTGTTATTTATGCAAAATCTGGCCTGACTGATCACAAAAGGATGTTTATGCTATTAAATAAAAAAAAGGGGAAAAAGATGTCTCACATCGTAAATCTCTTGTAAGTGGAAATGACCGCTAATCCGTTTAGCAGAGGTAGGAGATCATGGCACCTGGCAGCACTTTTGATTATAGGCTGTAGTGGCAGCCAATCCATTTACTTCCCAATTACCAACATTGCATTCAGAAAAAATAAAACTACTACAGTACTTCTTTTGCTTTAATATAGCAAATTTACTATTTTATCAACTCAGTGTCAAACCATAAAGAAAGTCCCACATCTTCATTTCATACAGTGTTCCCAAAATTCTATGCAGCTATTTATGGGACTGAAACATATAATAAACCCATACAATGCATTGCTACTGCACCGTGGCTTAAATGTCTGGTTAATGATGTGACCAACAAGATTTTTTTTCTTCCTTTTAAAAACACCTCCCTACAGTAAGTTTACCTGTACATACAGTATAGGTTAAGATTATACTGTATTTCTCTTTTATTGTCGTCATTCCTTTGTGAAATTCTATGACCTGACTGTATAAGTATATTTTAAAACATCCAAACTCTGTTTGTCATGCAGCCATAGTTTCCCTTCTATATTAGAGGTTTTATACCAAACATTGTTCAGCATTTGCTGTAGGTGGTACTGGAAGTGCTGACAAACCACAAACTATGTTTGAGACAGAGTGTGACAGAACACTTCATGACCAATTACATGGGCTGAAATGTACCAATAAACAAAAAACACAAAGTTAAAGAAGCATGGACAGCTTGTAAGTATTTCATTAGTTTACACAGCAAAAACTATTCTCCTAATATCTGTGTTTTAATATTCTGAGACCTACTAGGAGGTTAATAATAGTGCAGAGAGATATAATAACAAATATTACCCAGAACTGCCAACTGGATAGGTCCTGAGTTTTTGAGCGAATGCTTTAATACTTTGTGTTAGTTCCTTCCCTCCTCCAATCTGCCAGAATGATTTCCAGATGGGGAAGGAGGAAGAGTACTGTAGGCAGCACTTTCATGGATGTAGTGCTGACTGTTACAGGCCTGACATAAGAGGGTGTCTGCTGCCTTTTAACTGCGGTGACCATTGGATGCAGCAGTGAGGAGGTAGTTGGTGAAGTAATGTAGTAAATGAATGGGGGCTAACGAGGTTAACAGAAAAGTGGGGGTTGAGAAAAGGTAATAGACTATAAAGGAGGTAAGGAAGACCTGTAATGATCGTAGTATGAAAAATTAACGCTAAAGAAATGGATAGTGAAGCTGCTGGCAGATACTGGAGCAGCAGAAGACACTGGCTGGGAATGAGTAAGGTGCCACATTTGTTACTGCCCATTATTACTACCACTACAGGGTGTCCGACCTTTTTTGATGGGCATACGGCTGGGCATTATTGCCACTAATGGCAATTTTATTATGAATGAGTGGCAACTATTAGGTATCTTGCTGGGTGTTCGTAGCAATTATTGGGTATCGTACTGTGCATTAGATTACTGACATCTTACTGTTCATATCATTACTGTTACAACTGGACATATTGCTAGGCATTACTTTTACTGATGGGCTTTTTTGTGCATTACTGCTACTAATAAACAAGTTCTGGGGCCTTACTGCTCTAAATGGCCATCTTGGAGGATGCTGCTGATGTTACAGATGGAAATTACTACTACTGGTCATCTTTGGGATTCATCATGTGCTTGGGAATTATGAGTGTTATATTATAAGTTATAATGATTGAAAAATAAAGGTGATGGGGAATACTTCACACCAGAAAGGTGTCCCTGCATATGTTTTTTCAAATGTTGGCAACTTCATTACAGTTATAAGCCAACACACACAAATATTTACCTATAAATAAAGCATTAGTGAGTGAATCATATAGGTCAGGGAAGTCAAACTCACAGCCTCAAAAGCATATATTTTGTGGCCCATAGAACGCTGTCAGCAAGGCAGCGGGATGCCAAGCCTGAGAGGCGCCCCCCCCCATCTTCCATCCTCCGCTTCTCCAGCGCCACCTCCTCCCATTTTATTGAATGTCGGGCGTGACGTCATCATGCATGACATTTGCAGTGCGGATCTCCCAGAGAGGAGAAGAAAGAAGGCAATAGAAAAGTAAGTGAAGGGGAGAAAAAGAAACATGATGGTTACAGTATGAATTAGGGGAGACACAAAAGGGAGCAAAAGCAGCAGGAAGGGCACAGTATGAAAGAGGGGCAGGGGCGGATTGGCCATAGACCTTAGTGAAGTCTGACTTCACTTCCTGTCTGCCTGATTTGAGGAGAGAAGCCTGCCAGAACAACTGAAGGCAAGTGAGGGGGGCTGCCAATACTATACTATACTAAGGAGGGGGCTGCCAACACTATACTATACTAAGGAGGGGGGGGTCAGGCTGCCAATAGTATACTATACTAAGGGGGACGACGACTGCCTATACTATACTAAGGGGGGGCTGTCTATACTATACTATGGGGGGGCTGCCTATACTATGCTAAGGGGGGCTGCCTATACTATACAAAAGGAAGATGGGGCAACTGCCTATATACTATAGAAAGGTGGGGGGGGGCCTTCCTATATAATATAGGAAGGTGGGGGGGACTGCCTATGTACTATACTATAGGAAGGTGGGGGGGCTGCCTATATATTATAGGAAGGTGGGGGGATACCTATACTAAACTATAGGTAGTGTGAAGGACAGTGGGGGGCTAATATAATTTGTGAAGGAAAGGGGGGGTATGTTGCCATGTGTGATATGAGGAAAGGGAGGGGAGCTGTCTTAATAACACATCGGTTGAAGGTAGACTATTACTTTAATGGTTGCGTTTTTTTCAATGTTTGCTATTTTATTTGTGGGGTGATGGTGGGGCAATTTTATTTATTTGTGGGCTATTTCATTAAATAGTGGGGCCTATTAAATTAAGATGGGGTGGCGGGACCTTTAATTTAAAGCTAGTGTGATATGGGGCTATTAATGAATGTGGGGCTGAGTTTGGGAAGGAGAGTTATTCACTAAATGTGAATATGAATTATTTCATGCCGGGGATGGTTGTGGGAATTGGTAATATTAAACGTAAATGCTATACATTTTTTTGCTGGGGTTGATTGGAGGGAAGCAGGTTTACTTATTAAATGTGTATACTATTAATTTACTGTCAGGGCTGGTTGGAGGAAAATAGATCTATTTATCAAATGTGAGTACTATTATTTTAATATTGGGGCTGGAAGGAGGCCTAATTATTTAATGTGGGTGCTATTGATTTAATGCTAGGGCTGATTAGCATTTTCGTGTACCCATTATTCTTTCCAAATAGGGCCTCCAGCATCCAGACAAGCAGCAAGTGATTTAAAAGAACCCAGCAGCCACAGATGGTGGATGTGAAAAGAACAGGTAGAAGAGAGCAGGACAGACTGCCAATTGTCCTGAATCTGATGGGGCAGTCCCGAATTTGGGTGACTGTCTTGCTTAGTCAGGATTTGGTCAGACATCAATGACAGTTAGGAGGTATGTCCAGCTTCACAGTGTACTGCTCGTGAAGGCAGAGGTGCGTGTATGTAACAGTAGTGCACACAGTTTTGCCTGTGTATTTGTCTAAAATGTATCTAAAATGATAATCCTCCTGTCTTAAGTGCCCCCGCACCCACAAAACCTTATTCCAGCTCTGGTGATACTTTAGTGGTTCTTACATTGATTCCATTGCCTCCTTCTACCTTGCATTGGTCCCATTCTCAGATCACTATGTTGAACATATGGCCAGCCCCCATTGCACTGACAATATCATTAATCCTGCCTCCTTTGCACTTTGTATATCACCAGCAAACACTTGTAATAGCTTTTCCCTTTACTTATGCCATTGTCTGTCAACTCTCCATACACTGTTAATTCAACCACCCCCAATCACTGGGCACATTTAGGGCTCATACACATTTGTTGCAAAAGAAGTGTTTTCTTGCAGATGCTATTTCACCTTTGTGATGATCGCACCTGGACAGACATTATAAAGATTATTATTAATGCATTTTTGAAACACACAGTAGACATATTTATATATTATCTATATAGAGAGAGATTTAACTGGTAGTTTGCATCTCATGACGTCAAGGAAACAACAGTGCGTGTGGTGCTCATATGCTACTCTGGCAGACTGATCAAATACGATTGTGCCACCATGTTTTGTAATAGTTAAACTTACTAAACAAATTCAGGTATGTTTCTATGAAGGGAATTTCGGAAGGATGTGTTAGTAGGCAACTAAACAAGTTAGAGCACAGAGGCATAAACCAGTCGCAGATAATGTAAAAGGATTCATGTAATTTTATGACAGGGAACTGACAGCATTTGCCCTGCATTGCTTTAGAGATGACCCACTGTGTGTAAAGTCATCACATCTAGGTTTTCCTAAATGTTACTACAACCAAATTCCAGTAGTTCTAAATCCCGCCTACTTTTGTGTTGGCCCCACCTAGTTATTTTGGTCCCGCCCACATGAGGCCACTTCAATCATTTTTTCCAGGGCAACTTTACGTCTTCCCTCTTCAGGGGTGGATTGGGAACTTAAAGGGGAGCAAAAGCAGCATGAAGGGTGCAGTGTGATGATGAAGGGGGCACAGTGTGATGAAAGGGGGTGGCAAAAATGCATATGAGAAGTTTTCTTCATTTTTCGGCCCACGCAATCTTAGAATTTGTTTATTTGGCCTAATTGGGGTTTTCAGTTTGACATGCCTGTTGTAGGTCAACATATAAAATGTTTAATATTACAGATATTTGTTAGGGTCACAGCAATGACTACAGGAATGTCAAAAAGCGCTTGTAAAATGCAGTTGTAGTCGATCACTGATCCCTATGACAACAGCTCCAATCTATTCACAGCTTAGTCTGCCTTAAAGTCCAATACATCTAAAATAATGCTTGGAGTGTCTCCAGTGTGCTGGACTTTAAGAAATTTTGTGATGTAAACAGGCTTAAGTGGCTGTTATATGGATCAACAATACCTAGGATAACTGCATTTTACAAGCAGACTAGGTTTGGTTAACAAGTTCTCCCATTCTTCAGCTTCTTGCATAATTAAACTACATAGTTTTAACTCAAATACCAGATCATCAATGGGGATTACTACATGCACATTCAAAAGGCCACATTTTTGGAACAAACATGGTAGAGGGTGGGAAAGCAAAGAGTTTCTTCTAAATTCAAATTTTAACATGCCTGCATGAGGTGATCCATGTTCTGGGCAGGTATAAGTATTAACAAGTATTAGAGTGTAAAAACAAAATCAGTAAACAGGAAAATGCTGCCTGTGTTCCAGAGAAACTGAGTGGGGCATTAGCAGGCTCTATATATTCCATCTTTCAAAAGAGGCTCCTGACAATTTCTAACATAAAAAAGCAAAGAAGTTTATTTGTGTGGTGTACTAATTGACAGAAATATATTTTTTGTATTAAACCTAATCTTTATTTTTATTTATTTAAAGCTGATTAATTTAATCTCTCAGAAAAAAACCCAGCAAAATAGAATTAAAAATAAAATACTGCGTAGAAAAATAATTGAGTGATCAAAATATTTCTGGTACATACCCCTTTACATTTTTTTCACATAAATATGATGAGAAACACAATAACACTACTTATATAATTTATTAACTGCAGTATTGATAGGATCAGGGGGCTAGATTATTGCTTTTAATCATCATGACCAATTCCTTGAAGATGGAGTTTTGTGTAGGCCTTTGCACACCGAGTCCTAACCGAAACTCTAATAGCAATTTGTTACAGCATAATATTGCCAGGAATTCACTCACTAATAGTATAGGTGTGGAAGAATTCCAAAAGAAATCAAACTTATGAAAAGATTAATTTGGTTGATTTTGGATGACTTCACATTGACTAGTCCCTAATAAATTACTAGCCTCCTTAACCTGTCATAACTCTTGTAAGTGCATTGTACGGCATAATATATTTAAATTAGGGGTGAGAGTGAGTTACTCTAAACCGTCACAATCTGCTATAAATTTGGTAGAAAGTATCAATGTTTCAATTAGGACTAAAAGTTTGAAAATAACGAAATCAAACACTGCAACAAGGAATTTGTCTATTTTCTAGCACCCTGTTCCCATCAATACTGCATTGAAGAAATGACATAAGAGGAGTTATTGATTTTCTCTTATAGCTATAGGGGAAGATTGAAAGGGGTATATGATCTTTAATTTTATCTATATTTCACTGGTTTTTAATAAGACCTTGTGTTATGCAATTAATTGGTTTTACATAACTAGGAATGAAGATGCATTTTTACACAATATCTTTCTGTCCATCAGTTGACTGCCCAAATCAATTTCTTTGCTCTTTATGTTGGGAATTGGTCTAAAATAAAGTTTAGTGGTAGGTAGCACCTCTCTGAAGATATGATGAATGGGTTCACTGCTCAGGGAGTAGACATCTATTATTGAGAATGGTGTGAGAGACAGTACATTGCAAATACTCTTTTACTTAGGTTGTACTATTGATGTTAGGTTGTTACAAACCTCAGGATAGGTCCCATTTTATACTACGTATTGCCCCTTCCCCCCCAAAAAAAGCCTACTATATACAGTTCCATGACTTCATCATATGGCCTTGCCCAGATTAACAGGCTCATGTTCCCCATATTCCTATGCAGCCATCTGCTCAGCAAAATATCCCACTACCATCATATACCTCCTTGTTCCAATGTACACAGCTTCATGCCTTGCATTACAACTGTACACCCAAAAAGAGAAGTTGCATCCCCACCAGTTCACTAATCACCTTATACAGAGGTGTGCAGACTAAAGGTCCCATTGCCTACCTCATAGCCCTAAGATTAGCATGTTATCCTATGTCCACCATCTAAAGCCTTAGTCCTTCCCTCAATATACAGTGCTGCACTAGCCTCCTTCATCCCCCTCCCACATTACCTTATGTTTCATGCTTGTGTCAGTGGTGGTTATTATTCTCTCCACATAAGCAAGAAAATGAATTGCTTGCTAGTGTGGAGAGCCAATGGAGAGGAAGCTAATGAAATCACAGAGCTTCTCTCCAATGAAAATCACATGTGTAGTGTAACCACATAAGTATTATAGCAGCAACAGTTGTTTCAACTAAAGAAACTGCTAGTTGCTGTAAGAAGAGAGTTATGCCAAAGTGGTGCTGCCCATCATGTTGAAGGCCACAGCAAATGGTCTATCGGGCCACCCTTTAGACAGTGCTGATTTAAGTTAAGACTAAATATGATCAAAAAGGCATTTTGTCTAATGACACCGGCGATTGGCTAAAGTTTAGTGTGGTATACTTGTCCACTGGAATTAATCACGATCACGGAAGACTGTTTTTGGAATAACACAATTGGGTAGGAAGAATTGTGCTTGATACGCAAGTACTTTAATGTGCATTCACACGGTTATATTACACTATTGTTTTTTTTTAAATTATTTTTCTTCATGTATATTGTGTTCCATCACGTATGGACATTTGGAGCTAAGACCGGTTGAAGGGTTATCCAGGATTTATGATATACAAATAAGTTGTTTATTATTTTATATATGGTACACATTTTGTACACAGATGTGATAGAGCACTTGTTTGTTGGAACTGCACTACTCCTTTTTAGATTCTATTTCCTGTATGAACAAGCAGAACTCTGAAGGATAGCAGCTTTATGATAAAAACTTGTTTTTGAATTTCAGGAAAGGACTAACCAGGAAATTATTATTATTAATATTATTAACCTTTATTTATAAGGCGCCACAAGGTTTCTATAACTACGCACATATTACAAACAATAGACCTTACAGGGTAAACAACACAGAACAATAAACAAGTACTACTAAGACTCCAAAGGCTTCAAGCAAGACCAGTATCAGTGTGGCTGGAGGGGAGCGTACAAGGACAGGGGGAGAGGGAGGTGAGAAGAACAAGCATGAAGAAGGTAAGGTGGATGGCTGGTAGGCTTTGAGGAACAGATGAGTTTTAATTGCCCGTTTGAAGGTTTATAGACTAAGGGACAATCGGATTGAGCGAGGGAGGTCATTCCAGTGGAGGGGGGAGTCCGGGAGAATACTTGAATTCTGGCATGTAATGAGGTGATCAGAGTGGAAGAGAGGTGACGGTCATTGGCCGATCGCACGGAACGGACAGGAGTATGAATGGAGAGGAGATTGGGGATATAAGGGGCAGTGGAGTGACAGAGGGCCTTGTAAGTGAGAGTGAGGCATTTGAAAAGGATTCTGTAGGAGAAAGGGAGCCAGTGTAAGGCAAGACAGCGAGGGGAGGCAAAGGAAGATCATCTTGAAAGAAGTTAAGTCTCTTAGCCATGTTGAGTATAGAACCAAGGGAGTGAAGTGTGAGTAAGGGAGGCCAGAGAGGAGAAGGTTACAATAACCAAGATGGAAAATGAAGAATGCATGGATAATGGTTTTGGTGACATCCTGAGAGAGGAAGGGCTGGATGTGGGCGATATTATGTAGTTGGACGCGATAGATTTGTGCAAGAGAGAGGAAGGAGTCAAGGGTGACACACAGACAGTGGAGTTGTGGAACAGAAGAGATGGTGGTGTTGTTAACAGTGATTGAGAGATTAAGGTGGGATGAAGATTTAGAAGAAGGGATAACAAAGGAGTTCAGTTTTGGCAATGTTGATTTTAGGAAAGCGTGAGGACATCCAAGAGGAGATGGCGGAAAGGCAATCAGATAAACAAGAGAGAAGGGGGAGGGAAAGGTCAGGAGAGAGATGTAAAGTTGAATGTCATCAGCGTAAAGATGATACTGGAGATCGAAAGAAGTTGTGAGATCACCCAGGAAGGTAATGTTCAGTGAGAAGAGTAGAGCGCCAAGAACAAAAGCCCTGGGGGACTCCTATGGGGAAGGCATACGGAAGAGAAGATGTCAGGAATGGAAACAGAGAAGGAAAGGTTGGACAGGTATTAGGTGAACCATGTGAGGTGTTAAAAGAACTGTACATAAAAGAGAAACTGGCTGCTTTTTAGAGTGGTTTAAAGATTACTGAAGGGATTAGAGCACCAAATACTACACTTTAGTCTAAATATGAACAAATCAAACAATATATAATCAGGAATTTCTGATTCCCTTAAATACAGAATGCAATATAGTGATAAATGCAAAGCTAGCATTTGTCATTATAATTTCATAAGTTGAACGGCTCTCACATAGAGGCAGCAAAGAACAGTATAAGGCACATACCCACATACTAGTAAAAGGTGTGTAAGGCTTTATTGTAGCAAACAGTGAACCACAGCTAAGGATTAAATAAAAAAATTGTGCTAATTTTGTGCTTAGCAATGTATATTTGTTTAAATTAAATGTATGTAATGTAGCAAATCATTTACTGCAATAAACTGTACTCCATCAGTATATCTGCCTACCCTACTATAAATGGCAAACGTGAACCAGAAAGAAACCCTTAACATCCCAGTACACTTGCTAGAAACATATTGTTCTAGTTCACTGTTGATTTAGCCAATTCATTTCTTGAGTGCATTTACTTTAAGGCATATGGAATCTAAAAGCATAAAATCCATACAGCAAGGGATCTGTAAGCCTGCCCAGCACAAGATTCTATAAATCAAGTATCTGAGTTTGTGAATTAGATTCCCGGGTTTTATTATTTTTGGAAATGTTAGTTTAGCTTTGCAGTTTACATTTCCTAAGAAAGAGATGAAAACTTCTTCCGTTACAGCCTGTGTGGGCTTAGTTAATAAATTTTATGCTGCTATTCTTTATATTTATTTTCTTAACCAGAAGGTCATAAGAATGTCTTATTTGCAGCACAATATTTATAACCTCCCGTTATCCCTTATGTATTTTTTATACTCACTTCAAATCCAGAAATACAGGATGCTGTGCTGTTCACCTCTCTCACTATTTAACTTCCACATGGCATCATTCAGCAACAGATTCCTTTGTGACACTGGTGCTCAATTTACTGAATCCTATCCTGTCACTTTTTTTCCTCCAGCCCATTACTCAAAGTGACCCTTCTTGACAAGAGCTTGTCATTATGTTGTTGGTTTGGAAGTGAATGATTTGGTGCTAACACCTAGTCCTAACACTCCCACAGTCTCTCTGTCACATCTACACATTTTTCTAATAAATATTACTTTATTGTACATTGGAGTGAACATCTTCACCTTGCTCCTGCAGAAAAAAAAGCCCATGATATCCCCAGCAGGTCGACACAAACCTTATTCAAAAGATTTTGTAGTCTGCAGACTTCTTTATGGAGGTCTGTAACACTTGTGACAATGTCTTCGCACAAAGAAGGCAAATTTTGGGAAGAATCCCACTCCAGGACTACCTATTAAGTAACAACAAAGAAGGTAACACGTTAAAAACTATAATGCACCCCATATATAAAACAGCCTTAGTTTTATTTATACTTCCATAAGCTTAGTTTAACATAGTATAAGTGCAGTATAACTCGGGGCAGCTTAAGCCGCTCAATTCTGTATGTTTCATATTTGCACTTTTATGGATGAGAAAGAAGCTATGTTTTTCCGTTCAACTGAGAATGAAAATAAACAATCAAATGACATGAAACGACTGCTAAATTAATTTTAAAACAATTATTCTATTCAATGTTCCTTTTAAGCATGCGACTCCTGATTGCAATAACGGCAATTAGATGGAGACTTCTAGGAGTTTCTGTTTTCCTTTTCAAACTCAAAAGACCTGCAACAGGGACCTTTGTAGCTTGTGCTTAAGGAACTGTCCACATTGAGATGACTTTCATTTATTGGCTGGCACATTTTTTTCTGCAAATGTTACAAAAATGTGCAACATTACTGTACACTATGTAGATTCAGATGGGGAGTCAAATGTATGGTGAGGATAAGGGAATTTTATAATTCAGAAAAGACAGCGAAAGCTGCTACCAAGGCTGTGGATGAAAACACCATTAAACAGTGGCAAATTATTTACTTTTTTGATCTTTCTGTTTTTTGGAACTTTCTGAATAACTGGTTGCTGAATAAGAGTTCCCATACTAAATCTGGAATTACTTATGTAGTTAAAAAGAATAAAATTTGGCATAGCAATGTGCTGACTTTTTCTTCACATAATCTTCCATCTTGCGGGCCTAGAGGACAGTATAGTAAGAGTAAAGGTCACGTTTATACTTTTGTATTACCAGAAGTGAAAAAAACATTTAAAGCATGCAGACTTTAGACACATTTCAAGTGTTTTCAATGTTTTTCATAATTTTACTTGACTAATATAGGTGCATGATAAATCATAGAATTATACTCACAATGAATTTATTTTCCTTGAAGTAATCCATGGTAGTCCATACAATGGGTTAACCCCCTAATCAACTATGTAGAGACAGAAAAAAGAAACAAAACTGAGGGGTATATAAGGTGACTCGTTCTCCACTCAGATGTTTGTGATACTTCACAAGCTGTCTTACGAAAACATAAATATTAGACATGGGCGGAAATATAGGGCTGCCATGGAGAATTTCAAGGAAAAGAAATTAACGGAAAGTATAATTATCTCATTTCCTTGGCATACTCCACGGAGGCCCTTACAGTGGGATGTACTGAAGCAGTGTAAATCACCAAGGTGGTGTTAAAGCTAATGGCTGTTTAGATAAGCTTCTAGAACGGGTAGAGATGTTCACCTATAGCAGCTGACTTTCCCGTAGACCTAGTTTGTTCAGAGGTACTCGGATGCCCCCAGGACTTAGCTCTATAGTAGTAGAAGCTTATCACAAACAAACTGTAGCGGAAGGTGGAGGAAACTGGAATAATGGAGACTAATATTGGGGGCAGGGCATAGGTCAGTAGCAAGCAGGGATAACGAAAAACAGGCCAAAAGGCCAGGGCAGGTTGCAATTGTGGAACTCCAAGATACAGGTAGACGTCAAGGGACACGAGTTCTAGCTAAGTCCAAGGAAAAGCCAAAGGTCACAACGGGCAATCAAATCAGGAAGAGCAGAATATCTACAGGAACAGGAAAGCTGGTTAGCAATTTCTGCAGCACAGGAACGCTATAACCAGCAAGGGAGGCCAAGCCCTCCTTGCCTTAAATACTAGCAGTGGCCAATCAGGATCAAAGCTCCAGTAAAATAATAAGCCCCAGCTGCGGCTGTAGAGAAACAACCCTAATGCGCACCTGCTCAGCTGCACACAAGGTGGGTTGCAGAGTTAATTGACTGAGCGTCCTGGCCGTTAACATGGCGACAGTCTGGACAAAAAAGGCGGAAGTGACATCCCAACTGTTGCTGTCTGGAAGTGCAGACCGCGAGCCGACATGGCTTGTAACACTCCAAAAACATACTGGTAGGTTAATTGACTGGTAACAAATTGACCCTAGTCTGTCTGTCTCTGTTTGTGTGTGGTAATTTAGACTGTAAGCCCCAATGGGGCAGAGACTGATGTGAGTGAGTTCTCTGTACAGTGCTGCGGAATTAGTGGCGCAATATAAATAAATGGTGATGATGATAATAATAGACATTTTTTTATTGCTTAAAAAAAAAAAAAAAAAAGTATTTGAGACAGTCAGTGTATAGTGTGCAAGACCCCTATAAAAATCATATTCCAAAATAATCTGGATACTGCAGACCATAAAATAAAATTTTATAGTAAATAATAAAATAATTATCTTTTTTTGCTTGAAACAGTATATTGACAACTGCTATGTCTCTTAACAGTGACTGTTCAATCTCCATGCCATCAAAAAAAGGGAGTCTGGATTCCGGTGAAGAACTGGACCCTGATGTAGAACACATGACCTACATGGTAGAGGCCAAGGTTGTTCATGAAGAATTCTTCAAGGCACTGCAAAGCATGTGTGGCAAGGCCAAAATGGAAAGATTGCTACTAACTCCACTGCCTCTTTCTTCAGGTTCCTTTATATTGACAAAGCATCTATTAAAAGGTGCCCTATTGTCCCTGTTACAAGAGTAAAACTGGAAAACCTTGGCATTCTGGGCTGTTGTCATGAGATCTATATAGGGAATGTCAAAATTTCTGAACTAGCAACTGATCTCTTCGCATAAGGCTCATTCTCCTGGGTGCATCTGACACTTGCTGAGATTACCTACTATGATATTGCCTGCTACAAGAAGTGCAGAAAGGTACTTCAGACTGTTTTCTGTGCATTATTCACAAAATATTTGCCTTGATCTTGGTTGTTTTATAAACAATCATAATTGCTTGTTTATAAAAGACTCATGTTCTGTTATCAGAAAAGATTTTTAGAGGTTTGTGTCATAGGAAGCCTGAAAACACTGAATTACATGCTAAACTGCAGTAATTTCTAGAACATTCGCTTGCAGATGTTTTTCTTTTTTTTAAGCCATGTGCCTTGTATTTTTTTGGAAGAAAATTAACCCCCCCCCCCCCCCATCCTGTACAGATTTAATCTGTTGTAAGCACTATCCACTCTGGTTCTGAAAGTGTCACAAATGACTTCTTAATCTTGGATGCAGCTACCAGATGAGAGACTGCTTTGTGATCACTAAAAGACTGACCGTGAAGTGTAAAGACTATAGGTTGTGATCCCACTTGGAAAGTAGATCCAGTTTAAGATTTTGCATATACCATCATGCCCGTGGAAGAAGAAAACATCATTAACAGATGGAGACAAGACCTTACTGAAACCCATCACTGAGACTGGAAATGATGTGCCAAAGATTGAACCTTGACAAGCTTTTCCTGTGACAGACATACTTTGTCTTTAACAGTATTTGTCTAAATTCTCAAAATGACTCATGTTGACAACTTAGCCATGCTGCTGTAGGAAAAGAGTCACCTGTGATGTCATGCTTTTGGCAATGTGCTCTGACTGTGGCCATATCAACAAGACATTCTTGTCATAGCAAAGAGTTAGGCCACATTTTCTGAGAGCAGCCATAAGGACTACTAATACTTTGGTGAAGTTCATGGTTGGAATGAAGAGGCCGAATGGAATGCAGGTAAACTGAAAGTAACAATCATGAACAAAGAATTTGAGGATTCGATGGTGCTGTATTTCCTGCAAGTCTATTGATGCTAAAAAATCTCCTTTCATGTGCACTGAGAATGGAGGGGGCAGACTCCAATTGAAAATCTTTTGCACACATATATTGATTGAGCACTAAGTTCAGAACGGTACTGAAAGCTCCTTATGATTAAGTACTAAGAACAGTTTTGAATAGAACACAGTGCCTTCCTGATTTGACGGAACAGGTAAATCACCTTTGCTTTTAACAAAATCTGTATGCTGTCTTTAAGTGCCTGTAACTCCATAAAAGAAGAATGGAGTTTGGGACCTGATGAAATTGTTCTCCTGGGGCAAATTATGAACTTTTATGCTGTAGCCTTTGCAGACTACATATTGTACCTACCGATCCTGAGTAGCGAGTTCCCAGACCTCTGCAAAATTTAAAATGTTGCCCCCTACAGGAACACACAGAGGTTTAACTCGGAGAGTGTTATTGCGCCGATTGCGGTCCTGTCTTGCCTGTTTTAGCTCTAAAAGGCTGAAAGGACTGTCCAAAAGTGTTGTCAAACTGCCTAGAACATGGTTTCCCAGGCCTATAAGTACAAGCATCCTTAGACTGTTGTCTACAGAAAGAATAAGCTAAAAGTCATAACATGTTCCACACATACACGATTATTACATTTTTACTAAACTAACTGAAACAAGACTAAAATAAAACAATCAAATATTTTTTATAGAAAACACCCCTACTAGGGGCATCCTTCAGTTTTTTGGGGGTGGGCTCTTGATCCATTTGTGCAGATGTTTAAAAGCCTTCAAATACTTGTCTTGCAGCCAATACTTGTCATGTAGCCAGCAGCTCAGGAAAATTAGGCATCCAAATGAATTGCAGCAAATATTTATCAGAGTGAAAAACACAACCGAGCAGCGTCCTTTGCCCCCAGTCTGACCTTTTACACTCAGTGACTTCAGACATGCACCCGCTGTTTCTCCGGGCTGCTCTGTGCCCATGCTCTCTCTCAATTTCCAGAAGAACTGATTAAAAGGAACAGTGCAATGAGCAGCAGCTTGTTCCAGATGGCTGAGGGAGCTCCGAGGAGGAGCCACTGGTGCTGTAAGACAAGAAGTGGCACCTTCCAATACCAGCGTGTCAATTTCACAGTACCTGCACTAGCCCTGCTGCTGCTACCATGAGGGCAAACAGGAAGCGTTTCAAAGCCAGACCTGCATGAAAAAGTTAAGCCCACAAAACAAACACAAACCTACACTAATCCTTACTCAGATAAGGCAGAGAGGAAAAGAAAACCACCAGGGAGGAGGAGTTACCTTATATAACCTCTAGGTGGGTTTCTTTTTTCCCCTCGCTCTAGTCAGCCAATTAAGCAGTTAAGGCACTCTAAGGGCTGCCATGGAGTATGCAAAGGAAACACATCAACATATTAGTCTATTGTACCATTCCTTTAACAAAGATTTAAAATGGTAACAATTAGCTAGTGTTTAATTGTACAACATTATCTTACCTTTTGAGCATTCAAAGGTATTTGATTATTCACAGACTCCACTGCATGAGTTATGGAACCACACTGCCGATTCAGCTTAAGCAGAAATGCAAAAAGCTCATCACCACTGGGAAAAGAACAAACCCCACCCCCAAAAAAACAGAGTTACTAAAGTGGTAGCTGAATAGGGAAAAAGCATACTGCAAGCAAATACATGCTTCCTTGATTTAGCCTCCCTAACTGTGTGATTCTGTGAACCTAGAGGGCCAGGTATCTACTGAAAATAGGTTCTAACCCTGGTGTCCTCTCACAGTGACAACAATGATTCAGTTTTTACAGCAAACTATCTTGTTATGTACCTGCCCCCACTAATGGATGAATGAAAAACTGAATTTCTTTAAAGGTGTCATGGGTTTGGCTTATCCAGAATAAATTATTATTATGAATAAGGTTATGCAATCGAATGAATACAATTTCCTACCACCTATTTATGAAACCGTTATGGCGGTATTTTGTTTAAATTGTTCTTACTCATGTGGTGAACCAGATCTGATTGACTAATAATGTGCAGACTATGCAGGCTAGATGGAATTGATTTGATGGGGCTGTAGACTTGCAGCTCTCCTGGCTTTCAATTTCGTTGTAATATACGTTTCATAATACTATATATTGAATATAGCACATTACAAATATTGCTACGGAATTTGCTGGCGCTATATAAATATTGATGATGTTGATTATTACTGTACTGGAGAGGTAGGTAAGGAGCTGCATGGAAACGTGTCCCTCCAGATCTATTACATAGTTTCATGCAGGCAGCAGGGTGGGTGTGCAGTATTTTACACCATTCCATTACCACAACAATTACAAGAAATGTTCTAATATAATAAAAGAAAATAATAATAAAAAGGTATCAAACTGGTGAGAATTATTAAACTGATGAATGAATCTTTTAATTCATACTGTTCCCTCTGCTCTAAAAAGTCATAATCCTGCATGTCCAATAATAAGATAAATGTAGATTTTAATTTTACTGGTTTTATCGCCAAAGGACTGAGTTAATCTAGCAAAACAGATTTCATTACAGAGGATTAGTGATTTGTAGTCTTTAAAGTGCCTAGAGTCTCTGTTTGTAGTTTTAGCTATGTGCAGGATAAATGCAAATTGTGTTACTGGTAATTCCTTTTCTCTAAATGCTCCATGGCAGCCTTTACTATGAGATAGCTTCTGCATTATTTAGCTAGACACAGGTCAAACAAACTTTCCTCAGGGATAGTTTTATAAGCCAGCTCCTCCTCTTCCTCCAGGTCTGTCGAGTACTTCCCAAGCGGTCTTCTGAGAAAATATAATACAGCCTGGGTGGGAACATTCAAGGCTGACATGGAGTAATTTCAGGTAAAGAAATTAACAGCAAGATAATTCACATTTTCCTCCTTCACAGTGGTCTTTACTATGGGCTGTAAATAAACAATATATGGGGGGACGCAATCCAGACATTGCTGCCTGGATTTGTGACATGAAAAGTTTTTGTAGTTGGCTTTTGATTAAGCTCAGTTGTTTAATATTTTTCGAGAGGTATTTCTTATTCAATTCCTCAAGACTAGTAAGCTGAACTCATTTGCTCATTTTGTTTTTAACCTAGATCACGACTGTGAGGCAGTGCCTCTCATAACTGCCTTAAAGGCACACCAATAGGTGGGTATTGATGTATCATTAGGATGGTTAGTTTGAGTATACAAAAGCAATGCTTCCTATAATGGCATTTTAACTTTTGGGGAACTCAACAAATTATCGGGCAGTCTCCAAGGCCTTGGAGGTATGGAGGATTGACCAATGACCCATAACCACAATATGAAGTCATGGTCCAACCAGGTGACTGGAAAAATTTAGATTTAGAATTTTGTAGGGTTAATTTATCTGAAACTACCAGGCACACTAGAGAAAAAGGTATAATCCCTCTCTCTAGGTACACTCAATCTCCAAAGAGGTTAAATTCAGTATCAAGATTATGTAGTGCTGTAGAAGGTATTGCTATGTCAGGAAGTGGTCTACCTTTGAAGGGGTATCCTATCAATGTTAGGGTCTGGAACTAGAATAAAATCCCCTAGGATGATTAGATTGTCCTTCTTTATTTTGGATTTCCTGACAGATGCCCCTCAAAAATGGAATTTGTTGCGTGTTTGGTGGATATGATAACAAATATCTACCAGTTTTATCTTCTACTTTAGATTTGAGAACAAAGGATATTCTTGCATTAATAAGTATAACAACGCTATTGCGTATTAGAGGCATGTTTGCCGTATAACAGATAGGATATCTATGCTCTTTAAAAACAGGGCTGGGCTACTGAAGAAAAGTGTTTCCTGGCCTGCTACTACATCCAATTGGTGTTTATGTAAAGTAGTGAGGGTGAGCCTACGTTTATTAGGAGTTTTAAGACCTTTGACATTTAAAGAGAAAAAGTTATCCATTAAAATCTAGCGTAGAATCGAAAAATAAGAGAGAATTACTACAAATGTGTTTAGAGTTATAGGTTAGCACATATGGTTCTCGGATGGGGGGTGTGACGATTATGTAGTATATCTAATGACTGATTGTTATTTTCTGTTGAATTCATGTATGACAGAGAATATTTTATTTAACCTTGTAATGTAATCTCAACGTGTACTTTGCTAAATGACATGAGTTTGAACCTATGCTAGTGTCAATAATCTTTTGAAATTATCCAGAGATAGATAAGAATCTCTGAGGAGTATTTTTTGGTATGCAGAGGATGTGGACCTGACCAGCCAAGCCAAATGAGCAGAGGTGAGAACTCAGGTCCTGTGAACATTCAAGAGCTCAGGACATTCCTAGCTCACTTCGAAAGCCCTGTGACATTTGGGAGATCAATCTGTCCTTATTGACAGCTAAACTCCAAAGGTAGGGGGTGAGAGCTATGTTCAGAAAGGTTTAAAATTTTCTGCTTTAAACATTACATTGTGCATTTTCATGAGGGGGCCTATTAAGACTGAAATGCCCCATATTTCTCAATTATGTTCACTCACACACAACAAGTCTTAACTAAAGTAAGTAGTGAGTAGTAGTTTTATTTCCCGTTTAATTTTCTGAAACTCATTTGTGCAACATATTGTGTCTTGCTATTAATTTTTTGTAACTAAGCATTGGAAACATTTTTCAGATTAAATAAATTTTATCTAGCGTATTCTCCGTGATACATTGTGAACTTACGAAGCCCAGAGAGACTCATGCTACATGTGTATGTGATTTAAGTGTGAAATATTGATATGTGGTTTTAGTGAACGTAAGGAAACTATAATAAATCATCCGTGGTGGCAGAAAAGGTGTATTCATTGCTAAGTGACTAAAGTGACGCCAGTCACGGCCAGCTGTTCAGATTGCTGTATCTGGGACAGGCTGGACATTTGTGATGGGGGGTAAGCATAGTGGCAAGGTGAGGATACGTGAACTGAGATAGCCGTGTATTTCTAGCTAGAGTAGTTATCGCAAGGGAAACGGTGCATCTATTCATAGTAGTAGAGTATACATTCATTATATAGACACATAACAAGGGAAAAAGGTATGTATGTAAATATAAGAATAAATTAAATGTGAACCCATAGTGAGTAATGTGACATTTGTAACTACAGGCGGAATCAATCCAAAGCAAAGATAAAGTGGAAGCAATGGAAGAACAATATATGTCACAAAGCTTTACATTTACCTATGATTTAAAAGTGCTCTACACATTGGATGGACAAGTTTCCGCAATGTGAGAGGAGAAATAGTCTGCCCCTTGCAACCTGGAAAAAATATGGGTTAGAAATAGATATAAATGTAAACAAACTGTCTCTGGTCTCATTAATTTAGACTGTGACCAATCCGAATGCACAGGGCTTCTGGGTTTAGAGGAAGGAAGGTTGACCTCAATGCTCCATTCCGCTAAAAGTTTAACACCTGCCTCCAGGGAGTCAATAAAACATGTGGGGCCTTAGTGTTGAACCAGTAGATTGACAGGGAACTCTTATCTGTAGACAATATCATCTGTTCTCATAGCTGAAATGATGGGATGAAAAGACCTTTGTTTATTGATGGTGGTCGCAGAAATATCTGGAAAAGAGTTAGAGACCACTCAAACTATCGACATTTTCTGCTGCTCATGCTGCATTCAGAAGATTTAACTTAGTATGGAAATAAAGTGAATCCGTAGGTGGGTGTCTCTAGGATAGATCCCCATAGCGTTTCTCGGTTTGGGGAGATGACGCATCCTGTCTATTAGCAGAACTTTGTCTTCAAATGCAGGGAGTTGTTTTCGGAATAGGACCATGGCCTGTAAGTTGGAATTGGTGACAGTTTCAGGGATCCCACGTATTTGTACATTATTTTGATTAGTGTGAGAAAATAAGTGTGATAACACTGTAACCATCCTGTTCTCGTTTCTCACATAATGTGGATTATAGCTTTAAGTAGCTTTTTAGTACTTTTTATAGCCCTTGCTTTTGTTCCCCAGCTCACCAGACTACAACTGCATTGTCTAATTACATATGGCTAAGGGGACATTGTAGCTCAGTGTAAATATGTATATTGTGTATTGTATAGTGATGACGTGGCAGTGAGGTTGTTATTCATTGTCTTTAAAGTGAAGCCAGGGGGTTATGGGTAGGAATCAGGTTGAAAGAAACTGGCGGGGCTAAACTAATTAGTGTCCATTGTTCTCAGACGACTATTCCAGACAGGCCATCTAGCCGGAAGGTTCTGTTGAAGGACAGCTCATCTTCACTCCTCTCTCCAACCCCCCCTAGTCCAGCACTGACCAATGGTTAAGAAGAATAGACTCATGGGTTTGCCTAGGTAGGGGAAAACACTGTGGAAATTTGACCCTAGATATAAAGGAGCCACTCCAGGGGGGAGGTGGTGTTCATTCTGGGATTTCATTCACAGAATGTGCAAGATCTGGTTTTGAGTTGTCGCTCTCTACTAGAGTCTATATATGCAGCTGAGAGAGATTCATGGGTCGTCAAGTCAGGACATCGAGGTGACTAGCTACTTAAGCTAGTGGGGTAAGGGATAGATGATGTGGTAAACCTACATGGCATTTATTTACTGTGTGTACATAATAATCTAGTGATTTTATTACAATAAACAGAATGGGATGATTTTACAAATGAAGTTATTTGTACTATGAAGAAGAATCAACAATAATCAGCAGTACAAACAACATGGAAATGGACTGTTACAGCACAGGAACATGCCTCATGAATCCCCTGCAAATGTACTTATAGAATCTGTCCCATTAGCAGATTCTACAGATCCACTAGAGACAATAACTATGGAGGAGCTGACACTGGAATGCCAGATCCGGAGTGTACCATACCTGTACTGCACGCACATGAATATCCTCAAACATCTTTTAAAAGATCAAAAGAGAATCCCATCAATGCCTTTAGTGTCTATAAGAAATGGATGCTCACTTTAGGTCCCCACATACCTCTCTGGGAACAAATGCAATGTCTGCAACAGAGTTTTGAAGAAGCAGAGGATGAGGTATGGCGACAAGGACTTACGGACACTGAAATGTGGCAGGATCAGTGTTATCGAGTGAATACTGAAAAATGCCAATTGCAATATCTTTTGTCACTTTCTAAAAAAATGGCTGCTCAGTCTGTTAATCAGGGGGAGGTCCATCCCAGTGGATTATACACAGTTGCCCAAGCTACTATCTTGGGGGAGACTGGAGAAGAACTGCTTGGTGAGGATGTAGTACCTCTGACTACTCAGAAAGAATTAGGAAAAATCCCCCCATTTGGTGACTTGGATGGAAAAGAGCTACTATATAAGTATCATGTAGTAGGTACTTCTGATAATTTGCCAGTGTTATTGGCACCTGAGACTGTGTCTGAGTTAGAACAGAATTACAGAAAGGGCCAGTTATCCACCCCTACTTTGTCTGAAAATGTTTTATCTAGTGAAGTAATGCAGGATATCGCATGTGTGCTCTCCAATGCAAATAATGTACAGCTCTATCCAATTGTGACAGAAGAGAAACAAACTTGTTCAACAAATCTCAGCAGAAATCATGATTACAGACTGTATGAGAGAATTAATGGGAGAGGATAAAAGAATTGTCATGTCAGGAGTCACTACCATGGGGCCCTGGGAACACTACTCCTACACCTTTCCCTACACAGAATTGGCAGATGAGGAGATGTTGACTGAGTGGGTGTCTGAGGGGGCACCAGCACAGCAAGATTCACCAGCCCCACAAGCTTTGAAACATCGCACTACAGATCCAAATCTGGGGACCCAGGACCCCATACCAGTGGCCTGCACTGGACCATCCACTCTGGTTGGCTTCCAGGAGGACAAGTCTGGCTCCAATGAGGATTCACACTACCCCGATGCGCCAGAGGCGAGGGAAGTAGTGCAACAGTTGGTTGTGGTAGCGGGGGGAGGGGAGATTCTGTCCAACATACATACGGGGACACCCACAAGTAGTTTGGGAGGACAGAGGATTCCGCAGTAGCAAAAAAATCAATGGAGCCCCCATGAATGCCTGACACTGGGCAGTTGTCCCTTGAGTGTTTGGGGGAGGGGGGATTGGATCTTTGCCAGAAACAACCAGACAAGGAGCCCTGGCTCCTGGGCAGTTTTTACTCGAATATGTGGAGGAGGGGAGCATGGTCTCCAGAAGCAGAGGACAGGCCAAAGGACTATTTGCAGTTGGGCATTTAAAAGTGGTTAAGGTACCCAAGGGATGTTGGACTACAACTCTCCTACCACGGATGTGTGCACCAGAGTGGCCCAATTTTATTGTTGTCTCATCTTGTGACACATGGTGTCAGGTGCCGTCCCCGCATGCTGCATATGTGCCGAGGACGGACGCCTGTCTCCTTACTCAGCTCCCGTCCCCTAACAACGGGACCTCCTTCCGGTCCGCCCAGGGCGCTTGCGCAGTAGGGCTCGCGTCCCGTTGCTAGGTATTCCTGACTGCCTCGGCATTCTCTTCCTATCAGGGGCTTGGTTAGGGTACTTAAGGCGCTTCCTCCCACAGACCTGTGCCAGAGTATTAGTTTCACCTCTTCAGTGTGCTTTCTCCTGTTCCCTGTTTTCATTATTTGTCCTTTGGTTCCTGACCACTCTATTTGTCCTATTACCGAACCCTGGAGAGCTCCTGACCTTCCTTTTGGATCATCCTTGTGTACTGCGCTATCGATTGGCACATGACCCAGACTGTACGACCATCCTGCTCATCCCCGCTAAACTGTTAACTTGCTGGGAGAACCGTGACCTGCGCACCTCACGAAGCCAAGCCTAAACTTCCTTGCGGGGGTCCCTGGTGAATACCGGGGGTGCGTTAGACGCCGCGCTTCCCCATCTAGTAGCGCCAATATCAGTCAGCGGCATCCTCGAAATCAATATCGTGACAGTATACTCTGGCCATGAGTAACCAGGATGAACCGTCGGCCCGGGGACCATCTGTTCCATCTGGCCCAACGTGTGGACCAGCATGACGACAATCAGGCGCAGCTATTACAGTGCATTCGGGGCGTGGTTAACCGTCTGGACACCCTTCAAGGGTCATTACCCACGTGCCCCGTGGTACCTTCTGGAATAGTGACCTCTACCCCTGCCTCAACTTCTGACAGCTCTGCCAGTCCCGCAAGCTCCAGAGGTTTGCGCATACCCTCACCGGAGTAATATGATGGAGATCCAAACAAATGTCGCGGGTTTATTAACCAATGTGCTATACAGTTCGAACTCGCTCCTGAAAACTTTTCTTCATACAGAATCAAGGTGGCCTAAATAATCTCCCTCTTTTCTGGTAAAGCCCTTGCCTGGGTATCTCCATTATGGGTACATGACGACACATTGCTTCAGAATTCCGTGACCTTTATTCAAAGTTTTTGCAGGGTGTTTGACGAGCCTGGTTGCGTGTCCTCTGCTTCCACGGGTCTCCTAAATCTTCGTCAGGATATTCTCTCTGTGGGTCAATAAGCGATCCAATTCCGGACACTAGCATCGGAGCTTACTTGGAATAAAGAGGCTCTAATCGCTACATTCTGGCAAGGTTTGAATGACAGGATTAAAAGTGATCTAGCTTTACAGGATCTACCTCCCAAACTAGATGATTTAATTTTCTTATGTATCAAGGTGGATATTCGCCACCAAGAATGCACACAGGAGCAAGAATGAGGTCGCCGATCCTTTCCGCGGCTTGCACCTCAATTTCAATCTCCTGTCCTCCCCATGGAAGAACCTATGCAAATTGGTTGCTCACGATTATCTCCTGAAGAAAGGGATAGATGCCTGCAAAATCGGTTATGTCTCTAATATGGGGATCCTGGACACGGTCTATCTGTATGTCCCAAGAGACCAGGAAATGCCACCTACTAGGTGATTGCAGGGAGGTGAGCTTAGGATCCCAGTCCTCTTCTCCCTGTTCCCAGAATCAGAATTTCCCATGCCTATTGTTTTTCTCTCCTCTGATGGTCCTCAATTTCTCTCTGCCTTCGTGGACTTTGGATCCACGGGGAAATTCATATCTTCCAGTCTGGTTTCACAGCTTCGTTTAGAAACCTCACAATTGCCTCAGCCGTTGATACACACCACAGTAGATGGAAATCGGGTCTCTAAAGGCTCTATCACCTGCATTACTGTCCACGCTCGACTGATGGTAGGAGCTCTCTCTTTGGAATGGATTAAATTCTTGGTTCTCCCACGATCCATCAACCCTATTATTCTGGGCCTACCCTGGCTAAGGACACATTCACCTCAATTCGATTGCCATCACGCTCAGTTTACGTCCTGGGGTTCTTCCTGCAAGTCACATTGTCTGACTCCTGTTGTTCGCAGTACCTCAGTCATCTCCTGTCAAGCTATTTCCTCCTGCGATATCCTTCCTAAGGCCTACTCTGAATTCCTTGACGTATTTAGCGAAGTGGCTGTGGAATCTCTTCCTCCCCACCGCCCTTGGGATTGTCCCTTTAGTATGGTGCCAGGCAAGAGCATCCTTCGGGGCAGGGTATTTCCTCTGTCTATACCCGAAACCCAAGCTATGTCCAACTACGTCTCTGAGATCCTCAGACGAGGATATATTCACAAATCGTCTTCTCCTGCTGGCGCAGGGTTTTTCTTTGTGAAAGATGGTTCCCTTAGACCATGCATTGAATATCGCAAACTCAATGCTATCATGGTCAAGAATCGGTATCCCCTGCCTCTCATTCCTGAGCTATTTGATCATATCCGTGAAGCTCAAATCTTTAAAGCTATCGAAGAAGCCTTCTCTCTAGCTCCCATCTTGATTCAACCTGTGGTAGGGGCTGTCCCAGAAAAGATCCTCCGATACCCTCAGACCCTTCTCAAAAAAATTCTCTCCCCCTGAATCTAACTACGGTATCGGGGACAAAGAACTCCTAGCTATTAAACTTGCATTGGAGGAATGGCGTTCTCTATTGGAGGGAGCTCACTTTCCAGTCACCGTTTTCACCGATCATAAAAATCTCATTTATTTGAAATTCGCTCAATGTCTAAATTTCCGACAGGCTCGATAGTCATTATTCTTCAGTCGATTTCAGCTCATTTTGACCTTCCGAACCGGCTCCAAAAACTTCAGGGCAGTTGTGCTCTCACGGTCCAAGGACTCCTCTGACTCACAGACGTCTATGCCCGCCAAACCTATTATTACTCCTGAGAAAATCTGGGCTTTGACCCAATCCTCTATCAAGACCCCTCCTATTGGTCGTTCCTTTGTTGACATCCACTTACGCAGTAAATTGCTAAATTGGGCATATAGTTCCAAACTTGCAGAACATTCTGGTGTTAAGAAAACAATGGCCCTTCTCTCTTGGTCTTATTGGTGGCCCTCATTAATTCCTGATGTTCGGAAGTTTATAAAAGCCTGTCAAGTACGTGCCAGACATAAAACTCCCAGACAACCTCCTACCGGACTCCTGCTTGAACTTCCCATTGCTGAACACCCCTGTCCAGTAATGGTATGGAATTTATCACTGATCTCCCTAGCATTTTGGTCATACTTGTATATGGGTAGTTGTGGACCAATTTTCCAAATTCACTCATTTTGTTCCTCTCAAAGGCCTACCTTCTGCTTCTGAATTGGCATCTTTGTCATTCTTCACATCTTCCGTCTACATGGTTGCCCTCAAGAGATCATCTCCGACCGTGGGGCAGTTTGTTTCCGTTTTTTGGAGGGCCTTCTGCAAACTCCTAGGAATTCATTTGAAATTCTCCTCGGGATACCATCCCCAGAATAACGGGCAAACAGAGCGGATCAACCAGGATTTAGTCTTATATTCAATGCTTTTGTTCCAAACAGCAATCCAACTGGAGTAAGTTTCTTCCATGGGCAGAATTACCCCACAATAATCATTTGCACGAGTCCACTAGCATGTCTCCTTTCTTCATCCTTCATTTGGCAGACATCCTATTCTGCCTACCTTCTCGCACTTACCTGTCTCTATGGTACCGGCAGCCCAAGACTTGGTTCACAACTTCTCCTCAATCTGGTCTCAGGTACAAATCAAGTTACAACACTCTCAGTACTGTTACAAACACTTTGCGGATCGCCATCGAAAGAACAACCCTATACTTCACATTGGGGATAAAGTGTGGCTTTCCACTCGAAATCTTAAACTCAGAGTGTCGTCTATGAAATATGCACCTAGCTACATCGGACCCTATCCTATTATTCAAGTTCTGAACCCTGTTACTTACAAAATCCGATTACCCTTCTCCCTTCGAATACATAACTCTTTTCATATTTCTCTTCTCAAGCCTCTGGTTACAATGAATTTTACAAAAAGACGTCTGCTATTCCTCCCGTCAGGACCGTGTCTGGAGATGAGTTTGAAGTTGATTTCATCCTTAAAAAGTGAATCCTCCGAGGTAAACCACAGTTCTTGGTCCATTGGAAGGGCTATGGACCTGATGAGAGATCCTGGGTCAACCAAAAGGATCTCCATGCTTCTCGTCTTCTGGCACAGTGTCTAAAAAATAAGTCTGCAAATTGGGAGAGAGAGGAGGGGGGGGGGTGGGTACTGTCAGGCGCCATACCAGCACGCTGCATAGATGCCGGGGACAGACGCCTGTCTCCTTACTCAGCTCCCGTCCCGTTGCCTAGCAATGGGACGTACTTCCGGCCTGCCCAGCGCGCATGAACAGTAGGCTTGTGTTCCGTTGCTAGGCCACGGGGCGCTTCTTTCTTCATGTTTGCCGGTAGTCAGGTGTTCCTGACTGCTTTGGCGTACTCCTCCTATCAAGGGCTTGGTTAGGGTACTTCTTCCCACACACCTGTGCCAGAGTATTGGTTTCACCTCTTCAGTGTGCTTTCTCCTGTTCCCTGTTTCCATTATTTGCCCTTTGGTTCCTGACTCCTGGCTTCTTCCTGACCACTCTATTTGTCCTGCGATTTGGCTCCATTGACTATCTGTTACCGAACCCTGGCGAGCTTCCTTTTGGATCATCCTCGTGTACTGCGCTATCAATTGCCACCCGACCAGGATGACCATTCCTGCTCACACCCGCTGCACTGTTAACTAGCTGAGAGAACTGCGACCTGCGCACCTCACGCAGCCAAGCCCAAACCTCCTTGCGGAAGTCCCTGGTGAATACCGGGGGTGAGTTAAACGCCGCGCCTCCGTGTCTAGTAGTGCCAATATCAGTCAGCGGCATCCTCAAAGTCATTATCATTACACAGGGCAGCATAAACCCCCACTCTAGCTGGGTGGGATGATATGCCCGCAGCCATGGGACCCTGGTGGGAGATTGAGGAAGTGTACTGCTGTCTACTTTACCATCAGACCCAGGTAAAACCAGAATAGGCCAGGGATTTTGGACTTGGGGCAAGTGAGCCACTGGTAAACAAGGGCTAAAAAAGTGGGGGAGGCAATGTGACAAAACGAGTGTCATTACACTGTAACCATCCTGTTCTCGTTTCTCACATAATGTGGATTACAGCAAATACTTTTATAGCCCTTGCTTTTGTTCCCCAGCTCACCAGACTACAACTGCATTGTCTAATTAAATGTGGCATAAGGAGCCACTCCAGGGGGGGTTGGTGTTCATTCTGGGATTTCATTCATGGAAGTTGCAAGATCTGGTTTTGAGTTGTTGTTCTCTACTAGAGTCTACATATGCAGCTGAAAGAGATCCATGGGCCGTCAAGTCTGGACATCCAGATGACTGTAGCTCTGAAAGCTAGTGGGGTAAGGGACAGATGATGTGGTAAACCTGCCTGGCATTTATTTACTGTGTGTACATAATAATCTATTGATTGGTTTTGTTACAATAAATGTATTGCTGTACTTTCTAACTGCATTTGCCTGAATGACCATATGAATTCTAGAAGGTACTGGGTAGAATTCCCTTGCATAGTGAGGCACCTGTGGGTGGCCAGCCAGTGTGAAGTGGGTAGCATTGGGCTAGAAAACCTGGTATCTTCACAAGTAGTCTTCCAAATCAGCGAGTTTGTCACGCAGGGTTAAAACTTCTGTTTGAGGAGCATAGTGTGTTGTGATTGAATCGTTATGTAAGGCAATTCAGTGAATTCTTCCACATGGCGAATGGACTACTAGGCACGACAGGCTGATTTTTCAGGTATGGGTTCCCTCAGGATGGATCCTTTTTATTGTTTGGAAAAAACAAATTAGTTCTGCTGAAGCTAATTTGGTATTCAACAGTGCAAGACCCCTGAAAGTCCATCTTGTAGGAAATCTAAGATGTGTGGAATATTCAGTGATGTTAGACTAACTTTAGACCCACACCAAGATTTTTCATATTCTGTAATAGAGAACAGAATAATTCTTTTTCCCAGCTTGCAGGAGTATACTGATCACAGATTCTGAAACACCTTTATTTCTGAGCATTTCCTGCACAATCTCCAAGCCATTAAAGCTAGGTGTATAACATTTTGATGTAGAATTGGACCTTAAGTTTGTAAATCTGTCCGAAGAGGTAGAGGCCATGGTCTTTCGCCATTTACCATGCTCATGGAAACAAAGGACGCCTTAGGCAAAATGGAAGAATGGTTATTACATCTGCTTTTTCTTTTTTTCTTTTCCTCAGGACACAAGGAATGAGAGGAAATGGAGGGAAGATGTATACTTCTTGGCACTCATTTCAGGCTTCTCGACCTGTTGAGAGATTTCTAGGTAACTTCTGACAATTGTATTGTTTGGTCCAATGAGAACTTTTTGTGATCCCATTTCTCCAGGAGCTCTAGTCGGAGATCACACAGATGCCAACTAACAAGACTACGCCTACTACTGAAGAAAACATTCCCAATAGCCGCAGCCCTATGCTTATCGTCACATGGCGAGTCTGTACTTGCCTTGCCAGATGTAAAATTTGGCACATCATTCTTCTGACAAAGATATTCTGTTCCTTATGGTGTTTATTTCCCAGAAATCTTTTGTCTTGGTACAAGATGACTCTTTCTTGGTCAATACCCAACCATATTATCATAAAAAATTACCTGGACTGTTCTGAGACTAATTTTTGGACTCTCCCATAACAAGAATGACATCCAAATATGGTCATATTTTGATTCCTTATGTCCTTAATTCTGCTATCAGTGTAACGAACACCTTGGTGTAAGTTCTCAGAGATGAAAAGTTCTCAGCAGGGAAAGTTCTCTGCTCTCGAATCAGATTCTAGCCATCATTTATTTAGTACATTCTACAAAATGACAGCTAGAATCTGATTGGCTGGTATAGGCAACATCTCCACTTTTCAAACCTGCAGATTAGTAAATATACCCCCTAGTCTAGAAGGCTTATATTTGTGTCATTACAAAGATGCGTGATTGAAATGCAACCTGGTGACTGTTTAGGTCACTGCATTTGCTAAATTTAGAACTTTCAAAGCCTTTTTGCCTGGAGCATTATTTTACTGAAGTCGTCAGAACACAGGGTGCACTGCTGTCACGAAGAGATGGCAAAGTTGTTGAAATATCATGTGGCATTCAAATGTTGCACTACTCTTATCAAGGGAACCGGTGTGTGTGTGTGTGTGTGTGTGTGACCACAAACAAACCAATGAAACCCCACTACCAGCTTTAATCATTGACATATGACACACTTGACCCATGTGCCATATAATTAACCTTACATCAGAATAAAGCAGTAAGATTGGAATTGGTCAGTCTGACAACTAGTGTTTGTATACTTTAGTCCAGAGCACCAGCATATTTTTTATTACTGACAAGAGAAGGACTTTACTGTGTAGGTGAATGTTGTGGTACGATTGCATAAAGTCCAAAAAAGTTGTGCATTCTGACATGTCTCTTTGGGAACTACTGTTGTACTCAATTGTAAGTTGAATGCCAGCCTGCTGACTTGATATTATCTTGCTGGTGGCCAATAATTGATACCCATCAGCGTTTCTGTTCCAGATACACTCACATCCACCTGTCTGGCTCTCACCAACATGCTTGGTTAAAAGTTCCTTAAAAGTTTTGTCTTGCCCATGGACCATATCAATTTTAAAATAGACTAACTTTTGGCACCTGCTTTAAATAGCATTGTAGATACTTATACAATCTTGCAAATAGACACTCACGGGTATATTCAATTGTTTAGTTCTCGCGGCGCGTAAAAACTATTACCGTTAATACAGGTCGGGAGCTGAAATTCAGCGAGAAAACTACCGTATTAACGGTTTTTCCACGCACGATTTCCGTTATTACGGTAATCGTGAGCGGAAAAACCGCGAGATTTTCGGCGTTTCCGCAGAGAATTGAATATGCCCCTCAGTGTATTTCATGTAAGGCATTGATTGTTGGGGAATCATTTTCTCCTAAATAAACAAAACATCCTGTTCAACGAATTAGCTTTTCAAAAAAGACAATTCTAATTTTATCCCTGCTCCTCTTACTCCACAAGCAATTTCTTTTGATGAGAAACAAGAAAGTGGTGTGCCTCCCACTTTTCAACTCATAAAATGTGTATAACGTTTAATTACATCTGCACTTAACTACAAAATATTGTTACCTGGCTTCCAAGCCTGAAATATTTGGCAACGTTTCAAGTTTTGCTTCTTCAACCTGGATTTCTTTCAGCGCAGACATGATTTTCTTACAGTCCTTTGTATCTGTAACCCCAGCCTGTGTTCAACAAAAATCCCCACCCCCCCAAAAGAAAAATCGTGAGAGGCACAACACTATCATGCTAAACCATGAAATGCATATATGAGTTAGCTTTAGGTGAAATCTTTTTGTAATAAAGTGAATTACATTTTATTTTAGTCCTTATGACAAAAATGCATATTGATGATTGTTTTTCTTTGGTAAATATCGATCACTACATTAAAATAATATTTGTGTCATACACATATTTTAACAGAATTTCACTACTAAAGTGATTTTAATATTTTGAATTATAAAGTAGTTATATTTTTATATAAAAAAAATCTTCTGAATCTCTTGAACTTTGTGTCACTTATTTTGGACAGTATAAACACTCACATCTTCCAGAAGTGTCCAACGTTTTTGAATACATACTTTATTTTGTTTCTCACTAAAGGTAAGGAACTTTTAGGGGGGGTTCTGTTGTGCACCACTGTGCTGCAAATTTGTGTCTATTTTTGGTTCCACTTACGAATATAAACAGACATTCTCTATTATGATGGACAGAAAAACAAAACAAAAATACAAGCAAAATAAACTGACAAATGGAAAGGTCTCTGCAGAATTTTGTTGCCACTGTTCCAGCCTTACCAACGTTCAACAGCTGGTAGAAAATCTAGTAGGGTTGTGACAGAATTCTGAAGAGGAATTTTGTCACAATCCTACAAGAGTTCCAGACACTTTGTGTCCTGTCCAGGCCCACACCTACTTATGACCAACAGGGACCAGGCTAACGTGGTCTTCTCTTATAGCAACTCCAATGTCCCTTAAAGCTTGACAAGTTCACAGATACAGATAAGCAGACATCAAATATCAAATTTGTAAGGACACACATTACATCAAGTGTTTGTTTCCCAAAGTGAATTCTTGTAATTGCTCTCAACACATTTTTGTGCCACAACATGGCACCTTTACAGAATAATACTACACATGTCTGATGTATGAAAATCATGCAGTGTATGCCTACTAGGCTCTGTTAAATGAATTACTGTTTGCTCCTGGTCACTAGTTATGGGGTCTCTGTGGGAGGGAGTATTAAAAACAAACATTTAATCTTGAAAACAAAGACACTACCAAAAATGTTGGGATTCTTCCCAACAACAAAGGGCTGTGGAGACTAGAGTAATTACCAAGAATGGCACCCATGAAGTGCTACGCCAGTAGTTCCAGTACAATGGACTGGGACCCCCGAGACCCCTTGGCATTATATCAAAAGATTAACAAATAAAACATAATAAATACATAATAAAATAAAAGTTAATTTAAAAAAAAAACAACTCACCAAAACCCCTGTTCAATAATAATAATAAAAAAATCTTCTTTCTGATCTGTTGTCTACCAAATGGGGAAGAAAATCTAAATTTTACCATAATAAACAACATCAGGGTTTACCTAGACTACCATTCCCCACAAGCATTTCCCATGCTGGCCACTTTTGGCTGACTGGTAGTGAAGGGGAACCCTGGGGGCTGCTGACATTGTAAGAGAGCAGTGGTTATTTGTAGTTAGTGGATGGGTTTGTTTTTTTTAACAAAGATTTTTCAGTAGGAGAGAGGTGCAGGCAAGAGTACACTACTTACTGAATAGATGTGCTGACTTTATAATATAAAAACTACTTGGAAAATTTGTATACTTTTCAATCTTGATTCCAAACAATTCCCTTAAACGCTTAAAGCATAATACTTGTGTGGCGTTCTTGAAAGCAGGCAACTATTCTAAAATGCAAGAGCTATGAAGTCTTCATTAACATTACAAGTCTATTACACTAAACAGAACATGCCTGTTGGAAAACAAACTAGCTAATTCCATACTGCTGGGAGAATTTGATTTATGTGGTTGCAATTTAAGGATCGCACTCAAAACTTGGCAAATGTAACCGCAATTTTCCAGTCATTGTATGAAAAAAAGTAAAATTATCTGATATCATTTTTATTGCATCTATTATTGTATCATAAAAAAATGTTCTCTCTTATTAGAGTAAATGAGGATTATTCTATCCCATGATCACTTACAGACCCAATAATTGTCATTAAATTACCGGGCAAAGTTAGTCTAAAGTCTGCCAAAGAAAACAACTGAACCAAACATCCAACTCTCTTTAGAATAGTTACAGAAAAAGATTTGTTTTTGGAGATCCTTAACCAAGGAACATAAAACTAAAATTCCCTAATGCAAATTTTGCAGCCTTCACTTACTAAACATAATAAAACACAGAAAAATCCCAATACAGCAATAACTTAGCTAAACATCAATGACCCCAAAACCAGAAAATTAAAATGATTTTAAAACACCACAATAAAAACTGTAGCCTTGTACACTGCTCCTGTTCCAATTCTTTAAGGTCTCAGTGCATCCACAAATTGACAACTACTTTAACAGCATCTATATATACACCAAATACAGATATATTATATATACATACACACATATATACCTAGGCACTTCAACAGTAATATAGTTTAAAAACAGCCATAAAGAAAGTTCTGCCCGACAATCTAACTGCAAGTCTTCTCAGCTGATCTAAATAGGAAATGCCACTAGCCACAGTAATAATCTAAAATATATAGCGAGAGCATCAAGCTGTATAGAATCAATCATCTACTATATAAATGCCTAGTGGCGTGTGTGGGAAAAAAAACACCAAGCTGCAGCGCCACCTGCTGGGCAGAGTTATACACTGACCTATATATTTCTTGAAGGAGAAGTGACAGTTGGGAGTGGTTGGTGGTTGCCGGGGGTGACAGTGGGGAGTTTTAAACACCTTAAGTAGCTTGATGAAGGATGTGGCGATGAAGATGAAGGATGAGGTGATGGAGAAAAATGATGAGGTGGTGACATGTGGACAAAACCACGTTAAAAAAAGGGCGCTTGCGTCGGGAAGTAACGCTCTTCCCCTGAGGAGGCCTGGGCTAGGCCCAAATGCATGACGAGAACCTTTTTAACACCTTAAGTAGCTTGATTTGACTAGAATGCATGAGTATCATGCACGGGTTAACTTGTATATAATAAACCTTTAAATGGTAATTATTTTGAATAAATTGTAATCTATTGGGAGCAGTAACAGTATTTCAAATGTTATACATTATATTATTTTATGTTGTGCAAATATAAAGTCATCAGTAATCGTTCTTAATTATTCGCGTAAACTTACCTTTTGAAGCTCAACTTCCTCCAAAGATAAAAGTTGCCTCAAAGTTACATCATTTTCCTATAAAATTTTATTGAAATGGATTGAAAAGATGTACATTAGCTATAAAACGAAATGTATATCAACACATTAGCTGCATTTGAACCCTGGTCCTGATTTCACTATGACATCCACATTTTGCCCCCCTCATAGTCAGACAAACATAGTATTTTGTATTCAGAAGACATTTTGGTAGGGATTAAAAAGACATATATTGGTAGCATATTGGAATAAATATATTTTTATTTATGTTAAAAAGAAGGGGAAAAGTGGGCAAAAATAGAAAAGAACATACTGTGCTGTATTTGTTATCATGGTTTCATTTAGTGGTGACTCACAGACATGTTTACAACATGCTGCACCTTCCCTACTAATATTAATGAAGACTTGTACTTGGGAGATGCATTAATAACCAACTACTGTTAGCAAGCTACAAGCACCTACACAAATTCCTTCTCATCAGCTATGAAGTGCAGTTTATTGTTTATTATGACCCAGTGTTTATTCTTTTCTCATGGTTCCAATTCTGATCTGCTGACGCTAAACTGGTCTGTCTGGCGCTGTACCTGCTCTCCTATTTCAGTTGTTTTTTCGAACCGCTGATCTTTTGCCCCACACTGCTCTGTCTGCACCGATTTACATTTCTGATTCATCCCTGTATTTCCCTCCTGATGCAGAGGTGGTATGTACAGTAACACATAGATGGCTAGTGTATTCGGTCTACGTAAGCATGTTGTGCTCACATTCATATATGCTGTCCCTCTTCTACATGGTTCTGTTGTTGTAGGCAGACTTATCACCTGTAATCTCAGACTACCCCATACTTGCCAACTCTCCCGGGAAGTCCGGGAGACTCACTAAATTCGGGTCAGTCTCCCAAGCTTCCGCGAGAGCTGGCATTTCTCCCGCATCCCGGAATTCTCTTGTTAAAATTACGCGATTCACCGAGAATCGCGTAATTTTGGCCCTGCGACAAAACGTCATTTTAGTCCATACTTGCCTACTTTCAGTAGGTGACGTCCGAGAGAGGGGCGGGAGGAGGCGGGGCGCCTCGAATCGTGTAATTTTGGCCCCGCCCCTCTCTCGGACATCACCTACTGAAAGTAGGCAAGTATGGACTACCCGGAAGGGATATTATTGAATTGATCTTTTTGGGCATCTAACAGATTTGTTAAGTTATACATAGGGTTGGGCAAAAACAATTTATTGATTGAAATATAGGTTCTCATAACGTACTACAAGCTTTATTTCGACATGCTTTTACAATTAGCCTTGTTACAAAAATTAGGGGGTATATTTACTAAACTGCAGGTTTGAAAAAGTGGTGATGTTGCCTATAGCAACCAATCAGATTCTAGCTATCATTTATTTAGTACATTCTACAAAATGAAAGCTAGAATCCGATTGGTTGCTATAGGCAACATCTCCACTTTTCAAACCCGCAGTTTAGAAAATCTAGCCCTAGGTCTTTAAATAAATAGCAAAAGCACCACCAATCAATTATGTTTTCCAATATGATAGAAGTTCAGATTAGCTTACTGATTGCACTTGTCATGCTAAAAACAAACTAAACAGCAATGTACAAAATGTCAGTTGCAACAAAATTTAAAAACCATGTATATTATGCACTATAAAATAAAAATAATATTGAAGAGTTTTTAAAAAGTAAACAATAATAATAAATGTTTACCTTAAATAAATCTGTCAGGTGTTCAAGGCCCAAGCCATGTAAAAACACTTCCAGGTCACTAGAGGTAGAGAAACTAAAACATACATTAAAAGCATTAGTGACATTTTAAAACACAGAATACAACAGAAATAGGTTTTAACTATCTTAAGACCAAGAGTACTTCCCAAACCAGAATTTTTATCTAGTTTGAAAAAAAAAATAATAGTTTAGGTTTTATTTGACACTTCCTTTTCAAGCATTCCATTAAATAAATGTTGGGTATATTTAATAAAAATATTGGAGAGCAGGTAAACAACACTAAAGAGGCACTTCCAGTGAAAGCTAAGCACTAGGCTATTAAGTGTGAAAATCTGTTTATTGGACATCTCTTACAGTCAATACATTGAGAGCAATAAAAAAAAGATGGCATATAAAATTAAGAAATAACTAATGCTTGCAATGTTTTACTAACAACTGAATGTAGCCAGTTACAAGTATATCTTAGATTTACACAAATGGACATTTTTTTGTAGTATTTTTGTGATATATATATATATATATATATATATATATATATATATATATATATATATACACCTGTTTATTAGCTTGATTAACCATTAAATGAACAGAATTTTCATCACTTTATGAGTAAATCTACTAGCACAACACTTTCACATCTTAGATCTGTACAGCAGTGTATTAGTGATAAAAGTGCCATAAAACATCCAATAAACTTTCAAATGACAGCAAAGTTAAGACATCCAGCACACAGCATTTCACATGCACTCTTTGTCAAGACACTGGCAGAAAAAGTTATCCTATCCATTGTTTAGACTTTTGTGACTGTGGGGATTTATTTTGGCACTATAATGGAATAAATGCTTTTTTATTTTATACTTATTATGCAGAGAAACATGCACAGTTAAATTTACTTGCAATGCATGAAACTCCAGAAATATATACTAAAATTTAGAGGACCTTGCATCAGTTGGGGTATGGAGTAAGTCAGCCATTAACATAGGGGGTTAGATTCATTAAGGCACGCAAAACAAATGTATAGTGCGCTTAAAAAAAAAAGAAAAAAAGTTACACATAAATCGGGCATACGCACGTCCATATTCAACAAAGAGCGGATGTAAAGATAAGCATGTTCATGAAAACGGGACCTGTAGCTGGTGCAAGTGATACGACTGAAAAACACATACCTTTGAGATGCCCAAAGCTTGAATCGGATGTTGCTGCATGCGCTCGAGCTTGGCATGCATTTAGTGTAATTGACTACATGCTTGCAACCATTCCTTTCCCATTTATGCCCAAGAAATTGTAGGCTGAAGCCCTTTTTGAGGTAAATAGCACACAATACACTATGAAATATCGTGATTTTAAAAAAATAAAATAAGAAAAGCAATGGAGAAAGATTCTCTTTAACTGACTTAGGTTTCCCAACCTCATCTTTTCCTCCCTACCTTTCATTGTAATCCTACATTCTCACACTTAGGCCTTTACCCACTGTACTCGCTGGTGGATTAGACTGGTCAAGTTAATTTGCAGATACAGAAGGAGCCCAGGGCCTGGCAAGGTTGGGCGGTATGGTTAGGGTTAGGTTGGGATTCAGCAATATAGCAGATTCCTGAGCCGAAAGAGGGCCAAGAGCCTTCTCTGTGATCTCCTCCATTCAGACTGCATTGATGAATGCAAAATAGTTTGAGATTTTCTTATGCCGTCATGGAGTACAATTGTTGCTGTCAGTGGGAGAAAATTGTGCAGAAAAGCACAAGGCTGTTACTGTATTACAACAATACACTTTCTTTTCAGCACTGTAGTAGCTGCTCTTAAATGGAGGGGAGAGCGGGAGACATGGCAGGCTGGCAAGGGACAGGGCATTGGCAAGATAACAGGTAATTAAAGCATGTAGTGTGTGAAAGTAGCTTTTGATATGTAGGGCACACAATACACCTGTGTATCTCTAGCCTTAGGCTGAGAACATCTGGAAAAGGGGGGCAGATATTGAGAGTACATGTGTCATGCAGAATAGGTGAAACATCTTATGTGTTTGGGAAGGCGCTAGAAAGAGGCAGGGACCATTCCTGCTTGCCCACCCATCCGCAGACCTCGAATGAGTGGGACCTAGACATGGTGGTTGTACTCTCAATCCGGATGACACCTACACATCTCATGGCGCATCGGGCACTTTATTGCAGACTACTTTTTCATTAGGCTACTGCTACTAAATCTTTCTTAGACCAACTGCTCCTTAAGCCCTTTCACGTGATATGAAACCTCCACTAGGACCACTGCTGCGAGCCCATCCCTGCTGCTCCATTGTGAACCTAACAGTCGAGCCCCAGTCCTAAATCCTGTGAATTGCAAAACCACCCTGCATCTTGGCACACTTCAACAAGCCTGGTACTTCAAACGAGGCATTTCCCTCTGCCTCAATCATTTGATCTCTCACAAGGGCATCATCTACCCTCTGTCTCGTATCCGTGTGTCCACCCAGTCCGTACTTATCCTGTTGTTTTTATGTAAATCTATCTTATTTCATATTTTCTTTCCTTGTAGTACACATTTTTTTTTTTTTGGTCTTAAAGTGAGTTTTGGCACCTTAACTATGCTTGTGATTCAGCACTTTAAAAAAAACACTTGTAAAATTTATTAAATCACTATTAACAAAAGAAATTTATTGCTGCAGAGATACATTAGAGACCTGAATTGGTTTTCCACTGTTCTAACATACTTTTCCCCTTTTGACTGGAGATAGCAGTTCATGACACCACAGTGGTATATATCAGAAAAGTCAATGTCTAAATAGGTTCCACAGAATACATAATAAGTGCAGAGCATGATCTTAAAATAATCACAAAAATTATTATCTAGCATACTTTCTACCCTCTATTATCTACCCAGTTCAACTGGGATTTGTTTTGAGAGCCTTACCTAAATACAGTTTCCAATGGAAGTTCCTATGCCAAAACTACTCCACCTCTGTCCAGGTGAATTGGTGCTCTCCCACCCCATTAAATATAGTACTAGACAAGCACTCTTTTGCCCTGGTTGCCAAAATTAAATTTAATTCTGATACCTTACTTGTTCATATAAACACACATGACCATGTACTAATAACTATGTGTGCAGATAGCATTATTGTGTTAATTGCTAATTCCTTGATTTATATCTGTAATGTGTTTGTTAGGATTTAGTGGTTCTCTGCATTACTTAACATTAAAACAAATCTGCCCCGGAAAAAAATCTTTGACAAACTAAAATTATTGAAAGTCTCTACCAAGCCAACTACTCTTCCTTACTAGCCAACATTAAGAGGGATTTGACCTTTTGTAATAAAAGGTTTATTTATTGGATTGGCCGCATTATTTCCATTAAGAAAATTTACTGAAAATGATGTACCTGTTATTTCCGTATTATTGCTACCATTAAATATTGTCCGATGCGATTAATGTGGATCCAACAAACAAAGAGATATAATAGCAAAATATAGCAGTATTACAGCAAACTATTATAAAGTATAAAAAGGAATAACAAAATAGAAGAAAGTATAACTGAATACATTACGCAAGCGCCGTGGATTCAGGTACAGCTTCAGTCTTGAATTCTGCAGTCAATGAGGCTCTCCAGTATCAGGGGATAGTTTATATTCCCTTTGGTTAACAACAAAAGTGTGTACAATGTACACAAAGATAAACTAAGGTATTTCTTCATTGGTCCAGGATTTATGATGTTCCAGTAGAATGCTGGTCATAGGTCAGTTCAAAAGGAGTCCTCTGTCCAAAGGTGGGGGCAGCTCACTCCAACAGTTGGGCACATGTCTTGCTTAAGGGAACCGACTAAATCCAGTTTAAACCAACCTATTAACATGTGCTGCATACAGTATTTTAAAGTACTCATTTTACAATAATCATAACTGGTGATCAAAGTGTGCGATCGCTTAGCCGCTGATACCGGATTTCTTCTGGTGAAATGAGGAATAATATAAGACCAAACACCATACATTTCTTAGGATCTGAACCATAAATACCTTTAATGTAAATTTATCTTTGTATAAATTACCTTTAAGTCTTACTAATAAAATTATGTGAGTTGGAACTTAATTAAAAGTGAACGATTTACAAATGTACGTGTAAATATAAGTGTTGTGTTTTGCTATGTGATTGCATAAGTAACCCTTTTACGACGTAGCGCGGCCAATCGCAAACACACAGACAAACCGTTATAATCATTAATAATTTAAATGAATTCATCCAAATATTCAACTTCAACAGCCCACCCTTTGATAGTGTACCTAACACTCTCACTCTTTCAAGATTTTACTGCAGGATCTCAGTAGTGCATTTCATTTTCTGTGATATTTGTCCGTCTGCGTATCATCACATTGTCCGTGGATGTCAGTTATGTTATCAGGGAAGAGAGTCATAATTTCCGAAATTACTTTAGAAAGCATATGCCTCTGGAGCTCTGAGCTAACTATTTCTATGCCTTACACCCACATATATAACAGTCTGAAAAGATTTAAGACACAATATAATACGTTACAATACACAATTTTCTATTAAAGTTCCTCATACCTAGCATTTCCATATGTCCAAGGCAAATCTCAGCTTCTATAAGCTTTGAACAGTAACCTAGAGGAACTTTAACAACTAACACCCTCTTATGTCTGTTACATAACCTAGTTTATGATATCCTTCAGCCTTTTAAGTTAAAAGCACTCTAATATTATTGATGGGTTTTTCATCAACATTTGTGGGGCAAGCTATTGTCTGATCATTCAGTTCAGCTTCCTAATACTCAAGTTTCTTTGTGTGTGAAAAATTCAGACTCAGCAGAGACCGGTCTGCTGAGTATTGGCGAAGTCTCAAACTAGGGGACCTAGTAATATTATATGTCCCTTCTGTCGAAGTCAGCAAATTGGATAGAGTCATTTCAATTAAAGTCGAGCTAACTTGGTTGTCTTTGTCTGAAAAGATGCGTACGGTACGCTACGACGCACAAGGTCACGCTACGGCGTGAAAGGGCGTACGCATCCACTACACGTGGCAGCAACAGTAATGGTCTTTTACCATACATTCGCACAAACACGCATACTTATAAAATAGTACACATTAATGGTAGTTGCAACACATAGTCAGTTATGTCGAAATATAGTAGTATTTATATGTTATATTAGAGTTACATGCATATTAGTGAAATACACGGAACAGGTTGAAGGAATCATATCATGAGTGGTATCATAATAAACCTCTTTACATATCCTACTGTTTGGTTCACTCTGCGAGGGAATCGCAGAGTGCATACACAAGTTATGAATGATAGGGAATTATGAACTACTTAAGACTAAGGAATCTTGGCGGGAAGAGCTGAGCATACCCCCTGGAGAGGTGACCCCCTCCTTTGGATTCCTTAGGATGAACTAGCCAATGATTGACAACCCCTTGGACCTTCCTGAGACCTGGACCAATAGATGCAAGCTATACCATCTTCATTGTGTTACTGTATTTTTGTGTGTATATAAACAGCAGCTTCACATCTAGTGTTCAGACATCTTGTCCCCAGACTTCAGGATTGAATGACTGCACACTGGATCCAGAGCGCCTGCGATAAGTAACGGCTGTATTTATTATTACTTCGCTTGAGCATATTATTCTACTTGTTGCAAATAAATCTTTGTGCGTTGGAAACACAAATCGAGGTTCGACAATCGTTATTGGTTAGCGACAATACGCACATAACACTTCTATTGGGCTCCCACCTCAGAATTCGAGTACCTCAGAAATATTTAGTGGATAGAGAACAAACATACTTTTTTCTCTGAGGCAAGTGAGAGTACATCCAGCAATTAGTTTGGTCTAAGACCTTACCCACCAAAGAATGATAATCATGGTCATGGATTCCCACCCAAATCCAAATTATTACTGAAGTGGCATCGCTAAATGCACCTCTCCAACTATGGGGTCACAGTACTTACAGACACAATTTTCTTCAGACAATAGCCCCTCACACTGTCTCCGAGCTCCAAAGTTAGCAGACCTTTTATTTACCCTCGATATGAATAATGTAATAGGATTGACTGATTATATTAACAATTTCTCCTCCATCTCCACACCATCAGTATCACTACCTGAACCAGTCACCATCACCTGACCACCATTGCAAAAATAGAATGTCCCAGAAAAAAAAAAATGATGGGAAAAACACTGGAAAAAGAAAAATAGAATAACTTCTGCTCCATGATGGGATGACAGTCTTTGCAAAGTCATTGGCTCAGGCGTTATTAACTGTGATCTTAGGTCTCCCGGAACAGATTCACAAGTGCCATCCTCACCTATATTTTGAATCTTCTCCAGGTTGTTGACTTCTCTACAGTGAATGGAATGGAGTGAGTGTCTCTTTCTGCTACTTTCAGAGATGATGCTGGTCATCAACACTTGGAATAGGCCTTCTCACCTGTCTGTTAAACAACTTGAACGTAGGAAATTACAGTTCATAACTGTCTCCCAGTCCAACATCATGACAGTTAGTGTTTAACATATCAGTAGATAGTGTTTAGAACATCCTCTGTTGCTGTCTCACTATCTGGTTCTCTTTCTAAGTGTCACACATTGCACCAGCTAACCTGCATTTTGGTCACATGTTTACCTTGGTTCTCAACTCCCTGCATTCACTTGCTGGTCTGAACTGAGCATGCGCACACCTGTTATTTTGTTGTTTTTTTTAAAACTTCCTGCATTCTCTTAATTGGCTAAATTGCCTGTCAGCTCTGTCTATTTAAAGCACCTGCTTCTCTATCAAGTTTCCAGATCTTCAGGTCTCCTTACCTATTAGGATGCTGTTCTCTCCGGCTCCTGTTTGCACATCCTGTGTTACCTGTATCACGATCAAGACCTGTGGTATTATTGCAAGAACCTCATGCCTCATCATTGGTCCCATCCTCAGGCTATTTGCTTGCCAGGAATCTCAGTGCATCAGTTCTCTGCAGTCCACAACACCTCAGTTGGTATCCTGTGATACCTGTTCCATGATCAGAACCTGCGGTATTGTCGTGCCTCATAATCAGTTCTGTTCTCAGCTATTCTCTTTCTAAAGACCTCAAGACTTCATTTCACTGCTATTCACCTGAACCTCTGCATTTATCTTCCAGCAGACCCGCTCCACTCCACTATTCCATCTCACCCTGCTCTAATCCCCCATAGAGGACCGCAATCTGTGGGTAGAGAGCAGCTAATTCAATATTCCCTTGCGGGGATCCCTGATGAATACCTTGCTACCGTTAGACTCCGCATCTCTCTGGGGGTAAGTCTATCTAGAGTGGGGCTTCGAGGACTATTCCAAACTCCGGCTCTGTGACAATAAGATTTTGAACAGTCTCTTCATCATTACATTTTAACTCATCTCGGGAATCTACCATCATGTGAGGTTGCTTGTCAAAAGTATTTCAAAAGGTGACAGGTTAAAAGGTGGTTTAGGAGTGGTTCTGGTGGTAGGGAGGACTAGTGGCAAAAGCTTACAGTCACTCCAATCTAGTTTCAACTATCACACTGTCACTCACCGGACCGTGAGTGCCTCTTCCCGGACATTTAGGAACCGTGGCCGTCCACCATCCTGAGGGTCTGCGCATGCGCAGCCCTTTTCTATACTTCAGTGTATACCCCTTTAACTTAATTGGCAGATCAGGCAACCTCCCTATATTAAGCACCTGTGGTCACCACCACGTTGCCTGATCTTGGAGTCTCATTCCTCATGAGTCTCTGAAGGTGTTCCTGTATTACTCTTGTATTCAGCGCTGCTGATTCCTGTGGTTTCCAAACCACTTCCACTACTGTGGTTCCATACCACTTCTATCATCAACTGTATCATCATGACTGTTTGCTGATTCCTATCCGCTGCCTCCGTGCACTAGTCTTCTATACCACTTCAACGTTATTTTATATCAATGTGACTGTTTGCTCATCGCTATCCGCTGCCTCCGTGCACTCCAGCTTTTACCTCACTCACCTGCTTCTCATCAAGTCTGTTTGCTGATTCCTGTCCGCTGCCTCCGTGCACTACAGTCTCCTGCTTGCAACTCGCCTGTGTTCAACATCGTGACTGCCAGCTGACTACTATCCGCTGCCTCTGTGCACTACAGTCTCCTGCTTGCAACTCGCCTGTGTTCAACATCGTGACTGCCAGCTGACTACTATCCGCTGCCTCTGTGCACTACAGTCTCCTGCTTGCAACTCGCCTGTGTTCAACATCGTGACTGCCAGCTGATTACTATCCGCTGCCTCCGTGCACTATTGCCTCATCTCATCTTTGCTGTGACTTCCTCGAGACTGCCGCTTTCATTACCATCTGCTACACTTCGTGATCAACAGCTCCTGCCCTGCGCTGCACTCCTGTTTCCCATCGCTGTTGGTTCCTGTGGTTGCTACTGGTTACCCCCGTGTGCCGCTGAGTCCTGCTGCGGTGGTCAACGCTATCGTCCATCTCCTGCTGATCCACTCTCCACGCCTTCACGTGTTCCACTGGTCTCTACCCTCCTGTCAGCATTGGATTTGTATCTCATCTACTACCCTCTGCTGGATCATCTCCATTCTCCTGGGTCCCCTATGAGTCCAGTTCCACGTGTTGCTGACTCCTGTGGATTCGTGTCCCTGTTGGTCTACTCACCTGTGCGCTGCACCTGCTAGACCGCTGCTTCACCTATCCAGGGACTTCCTATCCAGTCGGCCTCCAGCCGCTCAGGTACCGCTGCAATCCCATCTGACTGCTACTGCTGAACCACGGTATGCATACTTCTCATTGACTGTGCTGTGTATTGCATATCTTGCTGGACTGTGTTTGGTTCTCTCTGGAGTCTGCTGTCCGCTGAGTCTATTGCCATCATTGACTGTGTTATCATTGTGCTGGACTACTTCAAGAGACTTTCTAGATTGCAGACCTGTTCAGTCATTTATATATATATATATCCATATTGTGCATATTACTGTGGATCGTGTATAAGGTGCCTGTGTATATCCTGTGTTGCAGTCTTCCCCCGTGCACCTCCTCACATATATATTCAGTGGTACAACTTGCTGATGTCAGACCACTGATCCCTGTTTCCGGTATCACCTGTTCCATTATCCTCTCACATAGCAGTGGTACAACTTGCTACCGCAGACCACTGACTACCTGGATACCTCCACTTGGATTCCATTCCTTCACTCAGACAGCGGTACAACTTGCTACCTGCAGACCGCTGACTCTCATCACCTCCTTGTTTCTGTTGGACATTCCTCCTCACTATAGCAGTGGTACAACTTGCTATCGCAGACCACTGACTACCTTCACGTGTCCTTGTCCATACAGTTCCTTGTGTATCATTACCTCATTATTACCAGTGTTGCTAGTCATAGACTTTCCTGAGCATCTCATCGGCCATCATTTCATGTTCCGTGATCACCCAGCTACCAGAGTACCCTATTACCATCTACATTGCTCTGGTAAGCCTACCATCTGGTGATCCCTGGGTAAAGACTCCTAGTGCCCGTGACAGTAAGATCAGGCCATGACAGACCCAGATGTGGAACCTACCGCCAAAGAGATGCTGCAACATCTGGTTAGCCGTGTGGAGCAACAGGATGCCCGCCAACAGCTGTTACTTCAGTGTTATCAGTCATTAACCTCCCAAGGAACATCTGGACAGACTGTGACAGCTACTACTGAAGCTCCTGTGCTTTCCTCCGTTTCCCCATTGCCATCCCAGGTGTCTATAGCTTCCACGCTTCACCTGCCTACTCCGTCAAAGTACGATGGAGACCCCAAAACTTGTAGGGGTTTCCTTAACCAATGTTCAGTCCATTTTGAGCTCCAACCTCAAAATTTTTCTACCCATCGTTCCAGAGTGGCCTATCTTATCTCTTTGTTTTCAGGACAAGCCCTGGCTTGGGCCTCCCCTCTGTGGGAGAGGAACGATCCCATATTACAAGATAGTGCCAAATTCATTTCTACATTCCGAAGTGTGTTCGATGAACCAGGTCGTGTGACTTCCGCTGCTTCCAGCATCCTCCGTCTGCGACAAGGATCTCATACTGTAGGTCAGTACGTCATTCAATTTAGGATCTTAGCCTCTGAACTTCAGTGGAACACTGAAGCCCTAGTTGCCGCCTTCTGGCAGGGGCTTTCCGATAAAATTAAAGATGCACTGACTACCCAAGAGCTTCCTTCGTCACTTGAAGATTTGATCTCTCTATGCCATCGTGTGGATATGAGATTTCGTGAAGGAGAGGCTGAGAAAACGTCTTCTGCTAAAGCACCTTTTCGCTCTAACCCTCAATTTCGTCCAGTGTCACCCGCTGTGATTCCCATGGAGATAGGACGTTCCAAGTTATCTTCTGAGGAGAGGAAACGAAGAGTCAAGAATAGACTCTGTATCTATTGTGCTGATTCCACTCATGTCCTCAGCTCCTGCCCTAAGAGATCGGGAAATGCCAGGCCCTAACTAGTTCTGGAGAGGTGAAGTTAGGGTCCCTGGAGTCCTCTCCATCGTCTATGAAATCTAAAGTCTGCGCTTTTGATGTGACTATTTCCTTTGCTACCAAAACCTTTGAGTCACAGGCATTGATTGATTCCGGAGCAGCAGGAAATTTTATTTCCAAATCGTTAGTTAATCAATGGTCTCTACCAATGATTACCTTAAAAACTCCCATTACTGTGACGGCTATCGATGGATCACGTCTCATCAACGGTCTCATCACCCAGAGTACGTCTCCAGTAACCCTTCAGATTGGTGCTCTGCATCATGAAGAGATATCGTTTTTAATTCTTCCTGTTACGACAAGTCCGATTGTTCTAGGCCTTCCATGGCTTCAGTGTCACTCTCCCCAGATTGACTGGCGCACCCCTCAAGTCACGTCTTGGGGGCCTGAATGTCACCATCATTGCCTTTCCCAAGTCATTCCTCTCAAGGTACAGCAAGCTTCCATCTCAGCTATTTCACCGGGACTCCCTCCTCAATATGCTTCATTTACCGATGTTTTTGATAAAGCTCAGTCTGAACGTCTTCCTCCTCATCGTTCTTGGGATTGTCCGATTGATCTTCTTCCTGGCAAGACTCCTCCCAGGGGCCGGGTCTATCCACTCTCGTTACCTGAAACTCAAGCTACATCTGAATATATACGGGAGAACCTCCAGCGTGGGTTCATTCGACCTTCCACCTCGCCCGCTGGAGCTGGGTTCTTCTTTGTCAAAAAGAAGGATGGATCATTACGCCCTTGTATAGATTTTCGTGGACTCAATGCCATTACTATCAAGAATCGGTATCCCATTCCGTTGATCACTGAGCTATTTGACCGCATCAAGGGAGCCCGTATTTTTACTAAGTTGGATCTTCGTGGTGCCTACAATTTAATCAGAATCCGTTCCGGTGACGAATGGAAGACGGCGTTTAACACCAGAGACGGGCATTACGAATATCTGGTAATGCCTTTCGGGCTATGTAATGCCCCCGCTGTTTTTCAGGGCTTCATCAATGAGATTTTTCGGGACTTATTATATGTATGTGTCGTCGTCTACCTGGACGACATATTGATTTTTTCACAGGACCTGCCTTCTCACCACCAACATGTGGCAGAAGTCCTCTCCAGGCTACGGAAAAATTCATTGTTCTGTAAATTAGAAAAATGTTCATTCGAATTACCCCAGATTCCATTCTTGGGGTATATTGTTTCCGGAGTTGGTCTGAAGATGGATCCTGACAAAGTAAATGCTGTCCTACATTGGCCCCAGCCAACTACTCTTCGTGCCATCCAGCGTTTTTTAGGTTTTGCCAATTACTATAGACGCTTCATTCAAGACTTTTCTTCCATTGCATCTCCTATTGTGGCCCTGACTCGAAAAGGGGCTAATCCTAAGCAATGGTCTACTGAGGCTATTCAAGCCTTTCAAACATTAAAAGAGTCCTTCTCTTCGGCTCCAATCCTTCGTCAGCCTGATGTGACACTCCCCTTTTTCCTAGAGGTAGATGCCTCTAATGTGGGCTTAGGAGCTATTCTCTCCCAACGCTCGGAACAGCAAAAATTCCACCCTTGTGCCTTCTATTCTCGGGGTCTCCTACCCGCAGAGAAGAATTATACCATCGGAGACAAGGAATTACTGGCTATCAAAGCCGCATTAGAGGAATGGAGATACTTGTTGGAGGGAGCTCGCCATCCGGTGACGATCTTCACGGATCATAAGAACTTGTCATATCTCCAGTCTGCCCAATGCTTGAACCCTCGTCAAGCAAGATGGTCTCTTTTCTTTTCCCGTTTTGAATTAATAATTACCTTCAAACCAGCTGCCAAGAACAAAAAAGCTGATGCCTTATCTAGAGCCTTTGTTACGTCCTCTGATATAGAAGAGGTTTCCAACCATACCATTCTAGACCCCAAATGTATCTCACTGGCTGCTTCATCCACCAAAACGCTACCATTTGGGAAGACCCTCGTGCCTCCTACTCTAAGGAGGAAAATCCTTTCGTGGTTCCATGCCTCTCGTTTTTCTGGACACGCCGGTGAACGCAAGACCTTTGAGATTCTCTCTCGAAGTTTCTGGTGGCCTTCAATGAGGAGAGACGTCAAAGAGTTCATTGCTTCCTGTGAATTATGTTCGCAATTCAAATCCTCCCGCAGAACCCCAGCAGGGTTGCTGCGACCACTACCCATTCCGTCCAAACCATGGACCCATATTAGTATGGATTTCGTTACTGACTTACCACCTAGTAAGAACCATAATACTATTTGGGTGGTAGTGGACAGATTTTCGAAGATGGCTCATTTCATCCCTCTGTCTGGTTTGCCTTCCTCGTCTATCCTGGCTGAACATTTCATTAAAGAGATCTTCCGTATCCATGGATGTCCATCTGAGATTGTGTCTGATAGAGGAGTACAATTCGTGTCCAGATTCTGGCGAGCCCTTTGTAAAACCTTGGGCATACGATTAGCACTCTCATCTTCTTACCATCCACAATCCAATGGACAAACCGAACGTGTCAATCAAGATCTTGAGACTTTTATAAGGATATTTTCATCAGCCAATCAACACAACTGGGTAGAGTTACTCCCTTGGGCTGAGTTCGCCCATAACAACATGTACCATGAGTCATCATCCAAAACTCCATTCTTTGTGGTCTACGGTCACCATCCGTCTTTTCCGGAATTTCCTGCCCTCCCGCCCACCCAAGTTCCTGCGGTGGAAACTGTTTGTCAGACCTTTAAAAATATCTGGTCTCAGGTCAGAACCTGTTTAAAGAAGACATCTGTCAAATATAAATCTTTCGCTGATAAGAAGAGGCGGGCTATTCCACCACTAAAAATTGGAGATCGTGTCTGGTTATCCACAAAAAATATTCGTTTGAAGGTTCCATCCATGAAATTCGCCCCTCGTTTTATTGGTCCATATAGGATCATTCAAGTTATCAATCCAGTATGTGTGAAACTCCTTCTTCCTAAGAGTCTTCGGATTTCTAATGCCTTCCATGTATCTTTGCTCAAACCTCTTATTATCAACCGTTTTTCAACTCCTCCCTCAGCTCCGCAGCCAGTTCAAGTTCATCAGGAGGAGGATTTTGAGATTACCGAGGTACTAGATGCAAAAATTTCGCGAGGAGTCCTCCACTTCCTCGTTCATTGGAAGGGCTTTGGTCCTGAGGAGCGCTCTTGGATCAAAGCTGAAGATCTTAATGCTCCTGCCCTTTTGAAGAAGTTTTACTCCAAAAATCCGGACAAGCCCGGTTCCAGGCGTTCTGTGCCCACCTTTAAAAGGGGGGGTACTGTCACTCACCGGACCGTGAGTGCCTCTTCCCGGACATTTAGGAACCGTGGCCGTCCACCATCCTGAGGGTCTGCGCATGCGCAGCCCTTTTCTATACTTCAGTGTATACCCCTTTAACTTAATTGGCAGATCAGGCAACCTCCCTATATTAAGCACCTGTGGTCACCACCACGTTGCCTGATCTTGGAGTCTCATTCCTCATGAGTCTCTGAAGGTGTTCCTGTATTACTCTTGTATTCAGCGCTGCTGATTCCTGTGGTTTCCAAACCACTTCCACTACTGTGGTTCCATACCACTTCTATCATCAACTGTATCATCATGACTGTTTGCTGATTCCTATCCGCTGCCTCCGTGCACTACAGTCTTCTATACCACTTCAACGTTATTTTATATCAATGTGACTGTTTGCTCATCGCTATCCGCTGCCTCCGTGCACTCCAGCTTTTACCTCACTCACCTGCTTCTCATCAAGTCTGTTTGCTGATTCCTGTCCGCTGCCTCCGTGCACTACAGTCTCCTGCTTGCAACTCGCCTGTGTTCAACATCGTGACTGCCAGCTGACTACTATCCGCTGCCTCTGTGCACTACAGTCTCCTGCTTGCAACTCGCCTGTGTTCAACATCGTGACTGCCAGCTGACTACTATCCGCTGCCTCTGTGCACTACAGTCTCCTGCTTGCAACTCGCCTGTGTTCAACATCGTGACTGCCAGCTGATTACTATCCGCTGCCTCCGTGCACTATTGCCTCATCTCATCTTTGCTGTGACTTCCTCGAGACTGCCGCTTTCATTACCATCTGCTACACTTCGTGATCAACAGCTCCTGCCCTGCGCTGCACTCCTGTTTCCCATCGCTGTTGGTTCCTGTGGTTGCTACTGGTTACCCCCGTGTGCCGCTGAGTCCTGCTGCGGTGGTCAACGCTATCGTCCATCTCCTGCTGATCCACTCTCCACGCCTTCACGTGTTCCACTGGTCTCTACCCTCCTGTCAGCATTGGATTTGTATCTCATCTACTACCCTCTGCTGGATCATCTCCATTCTCCTGGGTCCCCTATGAGTCCAGTTCCACGTGTTGCTGACTCCTGTGGATTCGTGTCCCTGTTGGTCTACTCACCTGTGCGCTGCACCTGCTAGACCGCTGCTTCACCTATCCAGGGACTTCCTATCCAGTCGGCCTCCAGCCGCTCAGGTACCGCTGCAATCCCATCTGACTGCTACTGCTGAACCACGGTATGCATACTTCTCATTGACTGTGCTGTGTATTGCATATCTTGCTGGACTGTGTTTGGTTCTCTCTGGAGTCTGCTGTCCGCTGAGTCTATTGCCATCATTGACTGTGTTATCATTGTGCTGGACTACTTCAAGAGACTTTCTAGATTGCAGACCTGTTCAGTCATTTATATATATATATATCCATATTGTGCATATTACTGTGGATCGTGTATAAGGTGCCTGTGTATATCCTGTGTTGCAGTCTTCCCCCGTGCACCTCCTCACATATATATTCAGTGGTACAACTTGCTGATGTCAGACCACTGATCCCTGTTTCCGGTATCACCTGTTCCATTATCCTCTCACATAGCAGTGGTACAACTTGCTACCGCAGACCACTGACTACCTGGATACCTCCACTTGGATTCCATTCCTTCACTCAGACAGCGGTACAACTTGCTACCTGCAGACCGCTGACTCTCATCACCTCCTTGTTTCTGTTGGACATTCCTCCTCACTATAGCAGTGGTACAACTTGCTATCGCAGACCACTGACTACCTTCACGTGTCCTTGTCCATACAGTTCCTTGTGTATCATTACCTCATTATTACCAGTGTTGCTAGTCATAGACTTTCCTGAGCATCTCATCGGCCATCATTTCATGTTCCGTGATCACCCAGCTACCAGAGTACCCTATTACCATCTACATTGCTCTGGTAAGCCTACCATCTGGTGATCCCTGGGTAAAGACTCCTAGTGCCCGTGACACACACTATTCAATTCGTTCTTGACAGTACCATTTACCCTCTCTAATTTCCCACTGGCTTGTGTTCTATAGAGATTATGTAAATTACTGTCAAATGCCCATAAGTTTTAAACATGATCTGAAAGATTTCACCAGTAAAATGAGTACCCCTATCACTTTCTATACCTCTAGAATTACAATATCTGATTACAAGTTCCTGGGTATGCCACAGCAGTATTAGTGGCAGCTGGAAATGTCTTTACCCAGTTAGGAAATACATAAGTACACACCAACACATAACTGAGATTCCTGCAAGGTGGAAATTGGAGGAAGTTGATTTGTTTTACCTGGAAAAAGTCCATTTGTAGGAGGGAAATGGGATGGTTCTGGTATTGTCTTTCCAACATTTTTCCTCAATCAAGTAAGGACATTGCCTTCCAACTAGCTTGAGAAGAAAAGTCTGGTGCACACCAGTATGTTCTTACCAGCTTGCACATACCTTCTTTACCCAGATGAGTCAGACCATGTTCTGCCTCAGCTAGGCCTGGAAGATATGCTATGGGAGCCACGGGCCTACC